>NW_024429267.1:27000484-27037984 GCF_017639785.1 Mesocricetus auratus
CAGAGCTAGTTCCAAGACTGCCAAAGCTACACAGAGAAACCCTATTTCAACAAAACAGACCAAAACAAAAACCCAAAAGTCTTAAAGACTACCAACCCCAGCCAGGCATGGTAGCATATACCTGTAATCCTAATATTTGGAATTCAAAGAAGATCTTAAGTCTAAGGCTACCCTAGGTAAGTTCAAAGCCAGTGTGAAAGCCAGAACAAGGAATAAATGACTGGGGAATAGAGCTCAATGGCAAAATAAATGGCTAGCATGAGCAAGGCCTTGTGTTCAAACTCTAGCACTGACAAAAATATGTCTTACTGTAATTATTAAACTTCCCTTAAGAAAGGACACACCAATTTGTGCATGTATGGAATTCAACTTTTACTCATTTCTTCTTTAATAATTTCAGTGTTCCCCAGAATATACAAACAACAAACAAATGATTTTTCATAAATATTCTGTTCAGCCAGGTGGTGGTGACACAAGTTTTTAACTCCAGCACTAAGGAGGCAGAGGTAAGTGGATCTCCATGAGTTCTAGGCCAGCCTGAATTCCAGGACAAGCTCCAAAGCTACACAGAGAAAACCTGTCTAGAAAACAAATATATATGTGTGTGTATGTATTTATTATATGTGTGTATACACTATATATATGTTGAACTTTTATCATTTTAACTATTCCAAACTTTTTTTCATCAATTCAATATTAACTTTTTTTTTTTTACTTTCACATATACTGTATCTGCATTCTTCTCTCCCTCTTCCAATTCCTGGCTGTCCTCAAGTACACCCTTGTATTCATGACCCTCTTCATCTAGGGGTGGGGCCTTGTGAAATGTTCCTACATCCATGTTGGCATGTCAATTGGAAGGCACACCAATTTGAATTTTCACTTGCTTTGCCTATTTTTCCAAATCATAATTAGTGGATATTAATCCTTTTTCATCTCTCCAATTTTACAAGTAAAAAAAAACAGTATAGTACCTCATTGCAACTTATATTTGATGTGCAACAACAAATTTCCAATTGTTCACTAGCCGTTTTACATTTTTCTTTTGTGAACTCATTTTGTGAATCAAGTGGATATAGGAACATTTAACATGATCAAACTTTATTTTGTTAATTAATGATATATATTAACATTCTATACATTATTTATATGTTTAATCCTATTGAACTGACAAAACAGTAAAGAAGTACTGTTTATAGCCAACAAACTACATATATGCAAAACCTAAATGGACAAAATATCACTCAAAGGTATTTTAGAAGGTAGATCATAATCTCTGAAAGTTACATGAATTCGTTTAAATAAAACATGACACTGTTTTCTATTATTGTCTTCTCATTTTAAAATTCCACAAATCAAGAAAAGCAAATATTAAAGAAAGCAAAACTGAGCTGGGCGGTGGTGGCGCATGCCTTTAGTCCCAGCACTTGGGAGGCAGAGGCAGACGGAGCTCTGTGAGTTCCAGACCAGCCTGGTCCACAAGAGCTAGTTCCAAGACAGCCTCCAAAGTCACAGAGAAACCCTGTCTCAAAAAAAAAAAAAAAAATCAAAACTGACCAAGGGACCCACAGTGATTCATCAACTTTTAGTCTAAGAAATGAAAAATGCCCAGCACTTGGGAGGCAGAGGCAGATAGATCTGTGAGTTCCAGACCAGCCTAGTCTACAAGAGCTAGTTCCAGGACAGCCTCCAAAACCACAGAGAAATCCTGTCTCAAAAAAACAAAAACAAAACAAAACAAAACAAAAAACCCACAAAACAAAAAAAAAAGAAAGAAATGAAAAATAAAGAACAAATACACATACTATGGGAGAAAAAAATAAGATTGTCATAATGATAATGTCCCAAATTTCTCATTATAAAATATATACCTTGTGAATTCTTCGTACTAAGACAGATGCAAAAAACCGTAAGGTGATCCTCAGTTCATCAACAAAAGACTCATCATCTGTCACATCCCTTCAGTTAAGGAGAAAGCAAAAATTCAGAAGTTCAGATATACAGCTTTGCCTTGCTAAAACCAGAAAATACTTTTCCTTTTATATATGTGAAAAAAATCTATGCTATTTCCTCTTTTCACTTACAAATAATATATTTTGTTGGAGAACAGAGAAAATGGATTAAAAAGGAAACAAATCACTCATGATTTTAGCTCTAAATCATAATCACTATTAACTATTTCCTTGCATATATGCACCCAAGAGCCTTTTTCAAAGAACTAAGACCATTTTCAGAGCATCACCAAGTAAACTTCAAAGAAAACAAAACAACGATGGAGAAATAACAAAATACAAAATTTTAAGTTAGTTTAAAATATTTATAAAGTAGTGTAATTCTCAAAAGAAGAGGAGTGCGCTCAAAGAAAAATAAAGTGAAAATTCACCTCCAGGCAAAGATTCTGCCACTGAACTACATCCCCAGCCTGCAAACATTCTTAAACTGTATATAGAGACCAAAGGGCAACCTTGGCCGTTCCTCAGCCATCACCCATCTTACAAGGGCCTAGTACTCCCCGAGCACATTGTTTGCTGCAGAGAGGATCTCCTTATAGAGGTCAGGTGAGCTCAAACTCGTAATGCTTCTGCCTGCCAAGTGCTGTGATTAAAGGCTTGCTTTACTAGACCCAGTTCATCAATGATCCTTAATTGGAGCCAATTAAATCTTTCAAGTATTACTGGGTCATTCTGAGGATTTTTATGGTAGTCAGAGTGAAAGAGACTGTACTACCAGCATTTAATGGGAAATAGGTCAGGGACACAGCTAAATATCCAGTAATGCACAACATGGCTCTCCATAAAGAAGATTTGGCCTAGTCATGCTTAGTTTAATGCTACTGACTATATTAAGGGCAGAGGTGGGGTGGAGTGGAGCTCTTATGGAAAGAAAAAACATACCTGTACCATGGATAAACAAAGTTCTCCAACACTAATTCAAGAACCTGCACAAAAAAAATTAAAGAAAAATAATTAAATATAATGAAATAAACTATACTACTAAGCGATATATATTAGCAATAACCAATTTTATTATACCAAATAGTGACAATATCTCTTTTTTGGGTTTCTTTGTATAGCCTTGGCTGTCCTGGATCTAGCTCTGTATACTAGGCTGGCCTTGAACGCAGATACTCATCTACCTCTGCCTCCATACCACTGCACAGCTGACAAAACTTCTTGATAATACGTTTATGTCAACTTTACATGGTTGTGAGCCTCAATAAGAACTGAAGAAAAAAAACTTGAAAATTATATAATTCAGAAAAGATTTTATTAGAATGGCATATACATCTCAACTATCTCCATAATCAAAAGTGTTTCAACAAGGGCCATCAACATGACTCAGCAGGTAAAAGTACTTACTTGAGTAAGCCTAGTGACACAAGTTTGATTCCCAGAATTCATTAAAAGGTGGAAAGAGAGAATTGATTGCAGAAGGTTGTCCTCTGACATACATACATGTATGTATGTATGTATGTATGTATACACACAACATGTACCCCACACACATATCATGTACACACATACATACAATAATAATTTTTTATTTTTTTCAGTGAATTATTCCTGACTGGTTTTACTAAACAAAAACAAAAAACTGAACAAAACAAAAATACATAAGATTTATGTGGAGAATCAAAATCAGGTATTCCTGATTTTCTCTGAAGGAACAATGGTGACTGAAGGGCATCAAGAGAAATTCTGGGGCACTCCTAATGTTTTATTTCTTGCTCTGATGATACTTACATGAATACACTCACTTTCTGAAAACCTTAGCGTATACTTAAAACCAGTACATAAGACGCAAAACAAAATAAACCCTAGGTCAGTTAAATATTCCATTTCTTGGGTCTAAGTGGAGCTGCATGTTGTAAACTTAAGGAGTTGCAACATTGTGCAGTAACTTAAAAGAGCAACAGGGAGAAGAGGAAGAAATGTGTAACCGCTGGTTTTATGTCGACTAGAAACAGCTGAGAGACAAGAGATAGGAACCATGCTTGCACAAGGGTTGGGGAGTGAGGGGTAATCCTAGCACTCAGAAAGCAGACACAGGCGAATCTCTGAGTTTAAGTCCAGCTTAGTCTACAAAGTGAGTGCCAGGACAGGCTCCAAAACAATACAGAGAAACCCTGTCTCGAAAAAAACAAACAAACAAAACAACAACAAAAAAGATTTACCAGCCAGGAGGTAGTGGCCCCACACCTTTAACCCCAGCACTCAGGAGGTAGAGGCAAGCAGATCTCTGAATTCTAGGCCAATCTGCCCTACAGAGTGAAATCCAGGACAGCTTAGGCTTCACAGAGAAACCGTCTCAAAAAAAAAAAAAAAAAAAAAAAAAAGATTTAAAATGGTGGGGAGGGGGAGAACACACCACATTTAACATTTCCCTTCCCTGGCATCAGTAACCAAAGATGTCCATTGCTAAGCAGTAAGGCTAAAATCATTTGGGTCTTTTTTTATTATTATTACAAAAACTAAGCATTTATTATACTGAGGGGTGGTGGGATCACTGAACCCTTAGATCTCTTCTGTGGCTCCACTAAGCAGTTAGACTGACTCTCAGCTAATCTCCCTGCTTCCAAGCTTGCTACCCTCTAGCCTTCAGAGATACCAGTATCTAAAACATGCATTCACCACACACTTCCCTATGAAACCCTCAACAGATTACGCCAAACCAAAATACCTGAAAAGCAAAACGGCTGTGCTAATACTGGAGAGCCTGCATGCCAACGACCACAGCCACTTACTCCCTTTTCACTTCCTGCTACACCCTTAGTCAAACTTAAAGCTCTAGCCACACAGTATGAAAATCACTGGCTTCCAAGTTCAAATAATATGAATCACATAGCCTTTTGATTTCTTTTTGAGACAGGGTCTCTATACATATTCCTGGAACTCACTAAGGAGACCACAGAAATATGTCTGCCTCTGCTTCCCAAGTGCTAGGATGAAAGGTGTGCACCTCCATGCCCAGCATGATTTCCTAACAACTATATAAAATACGGCCTAGGAACTAAGCTGGACCTGCCTTTTTGTTGTGTCTGTGTGCATGCAGTGGCTGGAGGCTAGAGATCATCTTCCAGTACCTTCTACTATCGATTTCCACCTCCTCCCCCACCCCCAGCAGTGCTGGTGACTTGTGCATGCCAGGCAAGCACTCTACCATTCAGTGACATCCCTAGCCCCCCTCCACCTTATTTTTGGGGTCAGGGTCTCTTACTGAACTTCGCTATCTGTCTCCACACAAGCCCACTACTGGGATACAAGCACTCACGGGGAAGCTTGAGAATTCCAATGCAGATCGTCACACGTACCTGACAAGCACTTCACACACACTCTCACACCTAAACTTTAACCAAGTTCTATTGATAATAACACTTGAAGATTCTATTAGATCTCTCTAACTCCTAGTTTGCCTTGAAAATACCAATAGTACCCATTTCATAAACTATGTGTGGATTACACATACAAAGTGTGTTGTTAACAAAGGGCCTAATGTACAATAAGTATATCCATAAATTGAAGCTACTAAAATACTGTCTTTTCTGCTACCGCCCCTCATATTTTACCCTCCAGCCTACTAAACATTCCACCTGTCCAACCTCTTCCTCTCAGGAAGTCTACCTAAAGGACCCTTCCCAGCAACCACAAGGTGGTTCCCAACCATCTATAACAGGATCTGATATCCTCTTTCTAGCATGCATGCAGGCCTTCATGTAGATGGAGCATTTATACCTTAAAAATACATAAATAAATAAACTAAAAAAAAAAGAGTCCAGTAGGGTAGTGGTGGTGCACACCTTTAATCCTGGCACTCAGGAAGCAGAGGCAGGTGGATCTATGCGAGTTTGAGGCCAGCCTGGTCTACAAAGCTACATAGAGAAACCCTGTCTCAAACAAACAAACAAACAAACAAACAAAAGAGTTCAATGTTCCTTTGCAAATGGCTATTTTCCTATCATAAAGACAGCACCTGTTCTTACAGCAGTAATTTCCTTGACTGAAATGTAAATTTGAGATGTAAGTATAATTTGGAATATCTTAATACTCAACGTGCTTACTTTGTGATATTACCTAGCCAAGAATTCATTAGGTGATATACATTAAGATGTAGTTGCTTTTTTTTGTTTGTTTTTATTGTTGTTGTTTGCTTAAGACAAGCTCTGTAACTCAGGATGGCCTAGAACTTAACTCTAGTCCAGGTTGGCCTCAAACTCAAGATCCAGCTACCTCAGACTCCCAAGTGCTGGAATTATAGGAATGAAAACACCATGCCTAACTTAATAAGATGTATCAAGATTAGATTTTCTGATAAAAGTATCAGGAAATTTTCTCTACTGGTATTCAATATTTTTTAATTGGATATATAGTCATACACCAAATACATCAACCAACACAGACAAGCATATTTAACAGTAGACTCTTTTTTTAAGATTTATTTATCATGTATACAGTTTTCTGCAGGCAAGAAGAGGGCACAGATCTCATTATAGATGGTTGTGAGCCACCATGTGGTTGTGAGAATTGAACTTAGGACCTCTGGAAGAACAGCCAGTGCTCTTAACCTCTGAGCCATCTCTCCAGCCCCCAACAGTAGACTCTTAAAACTATAAAAGTTCCCACCTCCTGGGAGTTGGGGGTAGGTATCACAGCTGTTATAGCACATACCTACTAGTATGTTCATAGCAATTCAGGTATAAATAAAACTACTATCTACAGCATATACAATTATACATAGTATATAACACTTAATAATAAGTACATTACTAGTTTATGAATTTACTATACTATTTACAGTTTTTAATCTATGGCATACTATATAGTATATGTTTATGTAGTTTTATATGTTTATATCTGCACAAGTTAGTTTTAACTGTCAACTTCGCATATCCCAGAATCACTGGAAAGTCTCAAATAGGAATTATTTAGATCAGGTTGGCCTATTGGTATATATATAAAGAATGTCTTAATGGTTAAGACCCAGGCCACTATGGACAACACCAATCCCTAGTCAGGGGCTCCTGAACAGTATAAAAGAGGAAATAGGTAGCTTGAATCAAGTATTCGTGGATTCACATGTTTACATTCTGCCCTGACTTTCTCACAACAATGAATCAGAACATGAAACTGTAGTCCAAATAAACACTGTCCTCCCCTAAGCCATTTCTGTTACAATATTTTATCACAGAAACAGAAATTAAGTTAGAATAGTGCACTTTTTGTTTTAGTTTACTCCTATTTATTAAATTTAAAAAGTAATTTTCTCTAAAACAATAAATATGCCATGTTAAGTCAGCAGCAGCTTCAAATAACTCTTATTTATATAACCCTTGACCATACCAAGAAGCCCTGTGCAATGACTAAAGGTTTGTACAAGCACATTTTGTAATGCTCTCATGAGGACAAAACTGCTTATGATTTTCAGAACACAATCCCATCCTTAAATAACACATGCTCATATTTGGCAATATTAAATTACTTACCTCTGAGAGAGAGGCATCAACCTTGGAAGGCACTTTCAGGTCTAGCCAGGGCTGGTAGTTTTCAAGCAGCAAAGAAGGCCTAAAGTAAATCAAACAACGAAATCACTTGTAATAAAATGTAGTAAAAAAATGAACAAATGAACGTGTTTAACTTGGGGGCCAGCAAGATGGCTCAGCATTAGGTAAAAGCACTTGCCTTACTCAGAAGCTCAAGTACTTGAGCCTGATTCTCAGAACCCAAACAAAGGTGAAATGAGAGGATCAGCTCCAGAAGCTGCCCTCTGACCTCCAGACATTCAGTATGGGACACACACACACACACACACACACACACACACACACACACACCAAGCACAACTTAAAAGTTTAGCTTACCTATGCCGTTTACATTTCACTTTACCACAAACAGCACAGCTGTGACCTTGCGGAAATAACTCTTGAAGTCCTAATTGCTAAAAAAGGAAAGAAAACAGAGATTCGACTTTAGCTTCTCTACTACGAAAAATCAATTTTCCAAAAGCTTTGTTGCCCTCCATGTGAGCATTCAAAGGACTTTTATTTTTAGTGCTTCAAAACTAAAACTATTATTTGTAATAAATACCTAAATACCTGCTAAATTAACTGCCAGCGGACACAAAATACCTAATGAAATACATAAGCTAGGCCTAGGGTATAACTCAGTAATTCAATAGTAGAGAATTTTCTAGCATGTACATTGGCACAGGTTCAATGCTTATTATCAGAAAAAGATAACAGTGGGAACCAAAAACAAAGGTTCTCTTAGCAGGCATGGTGGTACATGCCTATAATTTCAACTCTCAGGAGGCTGAGGATCTAAAATTTAAGTCCCATGAGACCCTGTCTTTAACTATAGATAAACAAACATATAACTAAATAAATAGTCTGCCTCTGACATGTCTTATACTACAAAAATATAAGAAAAAAATACTACTCTCCATTTCTCCCAAAGCTTAGCTTCAATGAGGGGGAAGATGTGATAAATCCTAAAGGCCATGACCAAATATGACCCAGACTTCTGTTTCCTCTACAAAGAAATGCCACAACCCTAAAATGGGGGACTGCATCAATTTAAAGGGCAGCACTTGGTGGGTACAAGGCCCCATGTTTTCTCTTCATCAGTGAAGGGGGCCCCAAAAGGAACCTCACTAAATTCTGACCTGTGGGTAGAATTTGAAAAGTCAGCATTTTGCCTTAATAGAGGACTGAGTTCATATACCACTACCACTATTAAATTTCAGAAATACAAATTATTTTGGCTAAGCAAATTTTCTCAGCCTGTGAGCTGAGGGGGGGAGGGAGAGAATTAACAGAGTTGGATTATTACTTAACCCAGAATTCCTTAAATATATGTGTTTCAGAATTACCTGGAAAGTTTTTAACAATACTATTTATTGGGCAGTGGCCTAGAACATTCTAATCAAAATCTTGGAATTAAGGCTTAACAATCCAGACTATTGATGATGCCCAAGGAGGGTCTCTTGTACAACCACCTTTGTAAACCTCTGTCCTTGTGGTTAACATGTCCCCAGGAGACAAGCTGACATTGTGAACTGTAACTTTCTGAGAAGATTGTATTTTCGTTTTACAGTTGATATTAGAACTATAAACCTTAAAACTAGGACTCAAGATGCAGCTAAGTGAGGAATTACATGCAAAGGCCTAGGTTCAATCCTCAGCACCAAAAAAATAAAATAAAAACCAAGTTAAAATAAGTATCTATACATTTATTCATGCATATATATGTAAATGCACATAATGCTCATTTTAAACTTTTTCTATGAACTTCATGTATTCCATTATAAAATAATAATATGTAGATTTTAAAAATCATTGCTCTAAAATGCTTTTAGTTAAAAAAAAAAAAAGCCTAAACAACATGAGTCACATAAACTGACTTCAAATATGAAAAAGCACAGGGCTGGAGAAAGGGCTCAGCAGTGAGTGCGCATGCTGCTCTCTCTGAGGACCAGAGTTCAGTTCTCAGCACCTACACTGAGTAGCTCGCAAGTGCCTGTGACTCCAACACCAAATTTTAACTTAAAAATTTTAAAAACATAATTTTACCTTAGGTTTGTATTTTATTGTGAAGAATATATTTGGCAAGAGAGAATCGGGTCCTAACGAACAGTAGAATGTCACAACTCCAGCAACAAATGACCAGAAGATCATTAAGACATGAAGATACCTTAGAAATAAATAAAAATGATCAGAACCAAAGAAATGTATAACATTAAAAGCTATTCCTTTAGTGATCTTCCATATATTTATTAATCAAAATCAATTTTAAGTTTTCCAATCAGCTAATTTCTGTAATATACTTGTTATCTATAACATAAATAAACAATACAATATATTACCAAATATATAATTTCATTTAAGTATAGGAGGAAATTAGATTCAACATTTCACAGTTTCATTTCTATGCTGTTATGTTTCAAGGAGTCTGAATTCATTCTTCCAGAACACCCTCTATTCTCACATTCTAAAATTATAATGATCATTAAAATTAATTTCTAAGTGCCTACTTTGTGTTAGACAGGGTTATGCTCCGGTGATTTGATAAAGAACATCACTACCATGTCTCTAGTAACACAGAGATCTATCTGGCAGTGACAGTTGAATAAATGAGTATAATACAATGTGAAAACGGGTTTGGTATTATGAAACAGTACTTAATAGCTATAGAAAAACTTAATGAGTGGATAGGGGAAACCAAAAGAGGGACTAAGAAAGAGATGGAGGAACCCAAACTTGAGAGCACTGCATGGCTATGATCTGCACATAGTTTCCACAAAGCAGAGGTTTAAGACACTTGATTTTTCATCAGAGGAGCCACGTTTGATTCTCAGCACCCACATGGTGGCTCACAACCATCTGTAACTCCATTTCCAGGGGATCTGATGCCCTCTTCTGGCCTCCACAGGCACCAGACACACACTCCAAACACTCATATATACAAAGTAAAATGAATACATATAAAATAATTTTTAAAACTGGCCCTAAGAGGAACCTGAAGTGGTAGGAAGCCAGACTGGTTATTGTGTGATATAATACGCCATATTAAGGTGTCTCAAAACAGGCGCATGATGTTGCAGATATCAATCCCGTCATGTCACACAGTTCAAACGAACACAGTGCGTTTATTAGTTGTGAACAGCTGCATAAAACATAACTTTTACTGTTAATTCTTCAGTTCCAAAACCATAATATAACTAACAGATGCACAGGTGACCAATTGCATTGCTTCTGTTGGTAACTGATCACTCACATACAACAGCAAAACATGGAGCTGTGAGTTATCTCCTTGTTCCCAATAATAACCTTGGGTGACATTTTATAAAAATGGATAATTTCAAAAGGAAACTAATTCATAAGCATGCAAGTGGAACAAGGAAATGAGCGGCAATAGTGCTAGCATTGAAATTCAGACTAAAGAAAATGCAATTACAAACAAAATAGGTCCTGTGGGAATGAATTTGGGACACTGCTATTATTAAAGACTCTAGACCTTAAGGCCTGAGGATGTAGGTCCATCAGTAGAGTGCTTGCCTGGCATGCAGGAAACCCTGGGTTTGCTCTCTGACAGCACATAATCCAGACATGCCTCTGAAGCAGCATTTGGGAGATGGAAATCATCCTTAGTCAGCCTGGGCTCAAATGGTGACAGGAATATTAAACAAAGGGTGAAAACATCTCAAAGTGATTTGGGCAAAAATCTTTGCATTTAAGGAAATTTTGGAAATATTTCATGACATTGAGTGAAAAACTGAAAATCAATCCACATTTAGAAGCTTGACCATTAGACACAGAGAAGACAGTCCATATACTAAATTCAAATTACTCTTTACAATTTTTTTGCAAAGAAATAAGAGAGTGAACTAGAAACTAGAGTGCAATTATTCTTAATCCCCTCTCAAGTGAAGCTCTCATAACTGTCAGCTATGTATCTTTAAAAAAAAAATTGGCAGGCTGGAGAGATGGCTCAGAGGTTAAGAGGACTGACTGCTCTTCCAGGGGTCCTGAGTTCAATTCCCAGCAACCACATGGTGACTCACAACCATCTACAATTCAATCTAGTGCCCTCTTCTGGCATGTAGGCAGAACACTGTATATGTGATAAATAAATAAATCTTTTTTTAAAAAAATGGCACCGGGCCATTCCTAGCACTTGGGAAGCAGAGGCAGGTGGATCTCTGTGAGTTCAAGGCCAGCCTAGTCTACAGAGCGAGTGCCAAGATAGGTTCCAAAGCTATACAGAGAAACCCTGTCTGGAGAAACCAAAAAAAAAAAAAAAAAAAAAAAAGGCAGTGAGTAGAGAATGAAGTCACACTTCAGGGAGAACACAGAAGAGTAAACAAAATCTGTTATTGTTTGGTTTCATTTGTACACTCTGTAGCGCTGGCCGACCTAGAATTTACTATGTAGACCAGACTAGTCTTAGAGTCTCAGAGATTCATGGGTTCCTATTTCCCAAGAGCTGAAATTAAAGGTATGCCCCACCAAACCTAGCACAAGAAGGTGTTAGCAGTATTCTCAGTACTGTTCAGTGTTTCTGTGAGGCCCAGTTTTCTGTCATTCAGTATTCTCTTGGCCAACCGTAGTACAAACTGGGTTTCTGTTAGCTATTATCAAAAGTCCTACGTAGGCTGGTAGATTGCTCAGCAGTCAAAGGTGTTGGTCTCCGGATGATGTAAGCATGATGACCTAGTTTAATCCCAGGAAACCACACAAAGGTGGAAAAAGAGAACCAATTCCAATTTCCACTCGGGAGGCAGAGGCAGGCAGATCTCTGTGAGTTCAAGACCAGCCTGGTCTACAAGAGCTAGTTCCAGGACAGCCTCTAAAGCCACAGAGAAACCCTGTCTCAAAAAACAAGAGAGAGAGAGAGAGAGAGAGAGAGAGAGAGAGAGAACCAATTTCACAAAGTTGTCCTCTGTCCTCCACACTGGAGCTGTGAGTTCCCATACACACCTACATATCTTACATATACACATATATACAAATAATAAAAGTACAAAGTAAAGATGAAGAACAACTTAAAATACACTCAAGAAAAAGAAAATACTAAAAGAGAGCAAAAGTAAGTCCTGAGTAATGCTAAGAAAATAATAAAAAAAATCTTAGGAAAGTACTAGGAAGGAAAGTGACAGCATTACCCTGAATCTACTCTGGCTGCAATAGAGATTGGCCTTGTCTAGGAAAACACTGGCAGATATGAAAGCTGTTGTAGTAATCTAGGAGAGGAGATAAGGACCCTCACCAGGGAACAGACAAAGAAAAAAGGAGCTGATTCTTTTGACAAACAGAAGAAAATTAAAAAGACTGAAGTAACTGGTTAGGTATGAGCAAAAAGAAAAGCCTTCAAGAAACAAATCAGAGTGGGAGGAGAAGAGGGAGGGGAAACTGTGGTTGGTATATAAATTTTTTAAAAAGAGGAAAAAAGAAAAAAATTTACCCACTTAATAAAAAAAGAAACAAATCAGTCTTTGGACAGGCCAAGTTTCAGGTGACTTAACATGGACCACAGAAAAATGGCCCACAAACTGCTATATATGGCAACTCTTTACAGAGAATATTAGTTGAAGTCAAAGGTTTAGAAATTAGAAAAAAAGATCATTGTCAGGCAGTGGTGGCGCACGTCTTTAGTCCCAGCACTTGGGAGGCAGTGGCAGAGGCAGGAGGATATCTGTGAGTTTGAAGCCAGTCTGGTCTACAGAGTGATTTCCAGGACAGCCAGGACTGTTACACAGAATTACACAGAAATCCTGTCTCAAAACACACACACACACACACACACACACACACACACACACACACACACACACACACACGAGAGAGACAGACAGACAGACAGACAGACAGAGACACCATTAAAGTCATAGGAATAAATGACACCACCCAGGAAGAAGAGTTTAAAAAATACAGAAGGGACTGGAGAGAGTTTCAGCAGTTAAGAGCACACCACCTTTATAGAGACCTGATTTCCAGTCTCCACAGCTCACCACCTGGCTCTAAACTGTCTATAACATCAACTTCAGGGAATCCAACACTCTCTTCTGGCCTCCTAGGCTGTGATGTACATAAACTCACACAGGTATACACACATACATGTTAAAATAATATTTATTAATTTTTTTGTTTGTTTTTCGAGACAGAGTTTCTTTGTATAACAGTTCTGGGAGTCCTGGAAATAGCTCTGTAAACGAGGCCAGTCTCGAACTCATAGAGGTCCGCCTGTCTCTGCCTCCCGAGGGCATATTTTTTAATTAAAAATAGAGAACTTGTTAAACATAAAGCAACAAGGTTCTGCTTGAGTTCCTCCCCTGACTTCCTTCAAAGACGAACCATAGCCTGAAAGCTGAAAGGCTTTCCTTCCCTACATTTGCTTTTGTTCTGAGTATCTATCACGGCAGTAGGGAAACTAGAACAGCCTCACTGACTCAGATTTGGATGTGTCAAGTGAGTGGAATGAAAGATGCTAAAGTGGCGGAGCTCAAGCAGTAGGCTGTGAGATCTACGTTAGCATGACTCTAAACCCCAAACCGTATATGACAACAGTAGAGGACAATGGTAGGAGGAGAGGAGAGGAGTCAGGACATCAGGACTGAATAGGAAAGCACACTAGTCAACAGTACAACTTTTCATTTCACTTATTTATTTAAAACAGAGTCTTAGAGGTGGTGAACAGCTTTAATCCCAGAACTTGGGAGGCAGAGGCAGGCAGATCTCTGAGTCTGAGGCCAGCCTGGTCTACAGAATGAGTTTCCAGGACAGTCAGGACTACACAGAGAAACTTTATCTTGAAAAACAAAAACAAAAAAGCCTTGCTACAGAGCCCAGAGCTCAGGCTGGCCTTAAACCTGTGGTCCTCCAGCCTCAGCCTCCTGAATCGCAAGATATCTGAGTCTTAGGAATACTTGCTAGTGACAGCAAGATCCACTGTATGGTCATACAAATGGGAGGCTGAAGAATGACCTAGATATAGACTAGATTATGTGATAGTTGCTCCCTCAAGCACTGAGGTCATCATGATTGATAGCAGAACTTAAAACAGGTCTGTCAGCCAGGAGCCAGTCTTGTATAAATGAGCACAGCTGACATGAGGAATGTCCTTAATGAGAAAATAGACGGCATGTAGCTCAAAGGAATGAGAGACTTGTTTCCTTGGTAGAGTAAGCAGTATCAGGCTTGTCTTCCCACCACAAAGGATGACGAAAGTAGATAAAAAAAAAATATGTGCAACTATTCCTTAGCAAGGCAGACGGTACTGCTGGGCTGGGACCACTGAGAAGGGAAGCAACCTGGTCAGTTTCATATGCATCCTAGATTCTTCCCATATATCTTTCCACTTGCAAAATAAATTTTGAGGCCTAGAGCTCAAAATTGGGGGAACTCAGCAGCTAAGAAGGGGGGAAAACGTGGAAATACTAATATCTTATAGTGACCAAGTAAGTCAAAAGACAGACCACGCAGCTAGTGAAACCACCGTGACACTCAGCCACTGTGTGCCTATTACTAAAACTGCTCTTGCTCAGTGGTAAAAGGAGCCTGTTGCCAAGCCTGAATACTCGAGTTAGGTCCCTGGAACTCACACAGTGAAGGAGAGTACTGTCTCCCAAAAGACTACCTCCATGTGTCCGTGTCCACGTGTGTGTGTGTGTGTGTGTACAATTAATGAATGAAATGCTCATTCAGTACTTAAACATAAATACCCACCCATCAGAAAACCACTATGGCTCCACAGTGTTTCCAAAATGTCTCTGAAGCCTTTACAGTCCCTACTTCACCTTTTTCTATCCATTCCTTTATTCAAACTTCCCATGAACTAAAGAAACATACTCTACATCCAAACAACAACAAAAAAATTAAGTGAACCTTACATTTGGTAAGTAGCAACCATACCCATTTCCCCAAAATCATTCCAACCATTAATCATTCAAAATTCAGAATTTTTATGATTAATGAATAATTACAGTATGTTTCATGTATTTTTAGCATTCCCAAGTGATATCTGATGAAGTATCCACATCATATTTCAACATTTCTGTAACAAATCATATAAACAGTAAAAAATTAATCGCTGAGAAATAAATATCATAAATAGCCTCATGTCTGTTCAGGTCATCATATGTCATTTGGTACCTAATTTAGAAAAAAAAAGTAATTTTTTTAGAGTGCTTCTGAGGACTAGAAAGATGGTTCAGTGGTTAAGAGCACTGACTATTCTTCCAGAAGGCCCAGGTTCAATTCCCAGCACCCACATGGCAGTTCACAATTGTCTGTAACTCCAGTTCCCAGGTACCCAATACCCTCGTGTAGGTAAAACACCAATGCATATAAATAAAAAAATAAAATAAGTAATAGAATGGTTTTGAATTACAAAATACAACTTAAGAACTATAAAACCAGCCACTAGGTACATGTCTGTGGTCTTGGTTACCTGGAAGGCTGAAGCAAGAGGAATTTGGAGTTAGCCTGTAAAGTACAGTGAGAGCCTCATCTCTAAAAAATAAATAAATAAATAAATAAAAGTAAAAATAACTGAAAAAAAATCCTGAAGCAAGAAGTTCCCAGCCTGAGCTACATAGAGAGTTGAAGGTCAGCTTCGGCTACCTAGCATAATACTCCATCTCAAAAAAAAAAAAAAAGACCTATACTTAGAATGAATGTTAGTAAATTCTACATTCATTAGTGTAGTTATAACCAAAATCAACTAGGACAAAGACATTAAGACAAAACTTTCTAGCCCTAGAGTATTAAGCCAGAAATGTATAGCTTTAAATAAGTCAAGCTGGTAGTTCTAACCCAGGGGTGATCTTGCTGCCAGGCAGCATTTGGCAGTATACAGAGACAATTTTATTGTAGCACCCTCTAAGAAGAACCTCAGCAGAGCACTACTGTCATCAAGGTGCTAGAAAAATACCCACAATGCACAGGACAGCCCCCAACAAGAACTATCTGGCTCAAACCCCAGAGTACTGACCAGGAGAAATGCTGCACTGATTCCCAAAGAGAAATGCTGACAAGCTAAGCATTCCGAATGCTAGGGGGTAAACAGAAATTCCAAAAACAAAGTAGGACATTGTAAACAACAAAAAACAACAGAAAGGACAACAGTAGCAAGTAAACTTAACAAAATATAAGCAGATTCTTAGAAAAAGTAATAAACCAACCTCTAAAGGAGTCTATTGACAGTTACTGGAAAATGTTTTATTTATTTACTTACTTATTTTTGTGGTTTTGGTTGTTATTTTTGAGGCAGGGCTCTTCTATGTATCCCTGGCTATCCTGGAATTCACTCTAGCCCAGGCTGGCCTCAAACTTACAGATTCACCTGCCTCTGCCTCCCAACCACTAGAACTAGGCATGTGCCACCACCACCTGGGAAAACCAGTTTTTATTTTTCAGACTTTTATTTTTCAGTGTCTTTTTTATAAGGCCTATTTATTTGCTATTATTATATATACAATGTTTTGTCTGCATGTATGCCTACACACCAGAGAAGGGCATTGGATCTCATTATAGATGGTTGTGAGCCACCATGTGACTGTTGGGAATTGAACTCAGGACCTCTGGAAGAACAGCCAGTGCTTTCAACCTGAGCCATCTCTCCAGTCCCTTTTTCTTGTATAAAAAACCTTATGTGGTCACCACAGCCTGGATCCTCTGAGCAGAGGCTCTGGTGTGGCTTTTCATTGATGGTCAATGGATTCCTAATAAGGAAACTTGGTGAAAACAGCCTCTTTCCAGAGGTCAGGTAGCTGTAAGTATTAGAGACAGCATCAAAGGTGGCTTTGGCCAACTTGCTCAGGGAGGCAGAGCAGTCCCTGGCTGATGTGCAGCCGTCATCAATGTCGGCCATCATCAGTAGTTTCTTGGGCATGGGAGCAGAGATGATGCCAGTGCCTCTGGGACAGGGATGAGATGCACCAACACAGAGCCACAGTGGCCTTGTTTTTAATGTAGTCCCTAAGGGTGGAATGTTTATTTACTTGTTTGTGGATGTATGCATGTGAGTGTAGTGTACACACACTTCAACACGCAGCACAGGGATTCGAGGGGAGGGTGTCAGGTGTCCTCCCCTATCGTGTCCTACCTGAAAGGTTCAGGCATTACGCGGGCCTGCCCTGTTACCTGGCAGAATGTACTCTGGCAGCACTTTGGCCAGCCCAGAGTTCCATGACAACCAGTCTGTTCGCAGGTGCAAAGGATCCCTTTAAAGGACAGACTCCTGCCCACTTATACTCTCTCTCATCATCTCTTCTCTCTCATCTTTCCTCTCTCTTGTCGGCTCTCCTCTTCTCCCTTACCTTATTCTCTCTGTCATATCTGTCTCCCCTCTTTTCGTCTGGCTATAATAAACTGTGGTTAACGTGGTCTCCATGGCTTGTGCTCTGTCTATCATGCCGGTCCTGGTTCCCTAATAAACAACACTACCTTACTACTTTCAGACAGGGCTCTCCCTGAAGCTAAAGTTCTCCATTTGGGGTTTTTTGTTTTTTGGTTCTTTTTGTCTAGGCTAGCAGGCAGCAAGTCCAGCCATCCTCTTGTGTCTGTTTACCTCAGTGCTGGGATTTCCAGCATGGCACTAAGCCTGGCTAGTTAGAGGAGTTAGGATCTGAACTGATAAAGAACACTCAACCCACTGAGCTATCTCTACAGCTCCTCTAAATCCCTGTTGTATTTTTTTAAATCAAACACTTTTTGAAGATTGAAGGGCGTGCATGACAATGTGAGTGAGGATATGCACACATGTATGCACAAGTGCCAATAGAAGCCAGAAAAAGATGTCAGAGCTCTTGGAACCAGAACTCCAGGAGTTTGTGAGTCATCCAATTTTTGGTGCTGGTATCCAAACTCTGGTCCTCATAATAGCATCAAGTGCTCATGTTACCAGAGCCATCTCACCAGCATGCCCAACAAGAGCATTCAAGTTTGGTACCAAGAATATTAATTGCTACCTTTGTAATAAATGATAAAGGCTTCCAACATATGCCCTCTAAGATTAAAAGGACTACATTACCTGCCACTACTCACAGGCCCTTTCTGCTTGCACCCAGCCCCTCCCCCAACCAGTTCTTCCCATCCTTACCCAGGGTCTATCCTGGTACTTTCTGCACCGCATCCAACCTCCCCAACCAGCCAGATCTCTCACAACCTTCTCTGGGATCTAAACCTGTGGATCCACTGGGCCTCCTAACATGCCTCATCCCCAACCTGCCATATCTAGCCCTGGCCATATACCCAGTCCCCTGACCTTGTCTGGTCACTCTTGTGGACCTGACAACAAAATATTTTGAGTTGAAGGAATGAGCATGGCAGAGGGACTGAAAAAAAATACAGAGGCATAAATATTAAAACACAAAGTATCATGGAGAACACAAACTACACTACACATAAAAACGTCACGAGCACAATTAACACACACTTTCCCATAACAGCATTAAATATCAATGGTTTCAATTACCCAATAAAGACAGAGGCTGACTGAATGGATCAAGAAACAAAATCTATTGTCTACAAGAAATACATTTTAGCGTCAACAATAAACACCTCACAGAGTAAAAAGAGAGAAAATAGCACTCCAAAACAGGGCAGAAATCAATGATATAGAAACAGAAAACAGCACAAAGTCAACAAACCTAAGAGCTGGTTCTTGAGAAGATAAACAAGATAACTGACAGATCCTTGCCCTACTAACCAAAAGAAACAATGAGAGGACCCAAGGTGCTAGAATCAGAAATAAAACAATGAGGCCAGGTGGTGGCAGAGCAGGTGAATCTCTGTGAGTTCAAAGCCAGTCTGGTCTACAGAGCAAGTTCTAGTACAGTCTTCAAAGCTACACAGAGAAACCCTGTCTCAAAGAGGAGGGAGAGAAGGAGAGACAGAGACACAAAGAGACAGAAACGGCGACAGAGGCAGAGAGAGAGGAAAGAGGGATGGAGGGTAGGAGGGAACAGTGAAACATAACAGACACCAAAGAAATTCAGAATGTTATAAGGGAATATTTTCAAGAATATGTAGTCCATTAAGCTGAAAAACCTAAAAGAAATTGATGAATTTCTAAATATAGCCAAGCCACCAAAATTAAACCAAGAAATCAACAACCTAAAAGACCCATAACAAATGAGTTGATTAAAATAGTAGTAAAAAGTCTTCCAGCTAAAAAAGTCCAGGACCAGATGGATCCAGAGCAAAATTTTTACCAGACTTTCAAACATCTACAGCTAATCCTTAAACTATTCAAAAACATCAGAAACAGAAGGCCCACTCCCAAACTCCTTCTACAAAGTCACTATTCCTCTAATATCCAAGCCAGGTAAAGACAAAAAAAAAAAAAGCTGAGGGACAATAATTTTAGACCAAAAAAAAAAAAAAAAAACCTGCTCAGAAAAATGCTTGCAAACAGAATACAGACATACATTCAAAAGATTATATGCCATAACCAAGTTAGGTTTTTCCCTGAAATGCAGCACATGTGAATCAATAAATGTAATAAACCACATAGAAAACCAGGTGTTGGTGATGCTCGCCTTTAATCCCAGCACTCGGGAGGCAGAGGCAGGCGGTTCTAGGCCAGCCTGGTCTACAGAGCTAGTTCCAGGACAGCCTCCAAAACAATACAGAGAAACCCTGTCTCAGAAAACCAAAAAAATAAAAAATAAAATAAGCCACATAGATGAACAACAATAACAAAAAAAATCACAGGGTCATCTCAACTGACACAGAAAAGGGACTTTGACAAAGTTCAACATACCTTCATAATAAAAGTCCTAAAGAATGTAGGGCTAGAGAGAACATAACCCAACATAGTAAAAGCTATAAATGAGAGCCACAAACAACATCATCCTAAAAGGAAAAAAAATTCCCACAACTCCATTAAAGTCAGGAACGAGAGAAGAATGACATTATCCCTGTACCTTTTCATTTTTTTATTTTTATTCATTCATCATTCATTTATTTACTCTGCTCTGTACTCTTCCTAATACTTTTGCTGAGAGAGACTCTATTTATTTTAAAACTGCATTGTGGGGGTTGGAGAGATAGCTCAATGATTAAGTAAACAGGCTGCTCTTCCAGAGCGTGAGGGGTCCATTCCTAGCACCCACACTCTCTAACTCCAGTTCCAGGGGATCCAAGGCCCTCTTCTGGCCTCCATCAGGCCTGCATGCACAGCGGGCAGACATACCTGCAGGCAAAACACCCATTCACACACAATAATAAAATAAGACAGCACTATGATATTTAAATTCACTTTAGCTGATTCAACAATAACAAATGGGAAAAGAGTATGCAAAAAAACCTGTTGCTACAGTCATGGGAAATGGTTAGCATTAGTGAAAATACTAAGTTAAACCCCTTGTGTATGCTTTCCTCTGTTATGCTTACAGATGAACTACTTCGAAATAAAAAGTACTTGCTCAAAATATCAGAGGGAAAAGACTTCATGTTTTTAAGTACACTTCTATTATCCAATGTACTGACACTACTGGAAATGTACAAGATTCAGGGGCGGGAACTTCTGACCTCAAATTTTCAATTTAATCATTTTAACTTTTCAGAATATTTCGGCTCTTTAAAAGAGAGAAAGAAACAGGACTTTGTAGAAATGGATACTATTCTACTGTCTGATTTCGCAGATGAAACTGCGAGAAGTGCTGAGGCTACTGCCAAGGTGTGTGTCCACCAGTGTGTGTGTACTACTTCGAGAGAGAAGGGTTCCGCCTGGGACTGCGGCTGCGACAGGACCTTAAGCCCTCCTCCCTCCAGTGACTGGATCGCTTAACCGTTTCGAACTGAGTTGGCTATACATATTTCGGTTGTGAAAAATAGATAAACGCCCAGATTTTGAGAAATGGTCAGAAAAGAAAGGTTCAGAGCTTGGTAACCTCGGAGGATGCCCGGCCCACGGGAGCCGACCCGCGCCCGCCCGCACATCCGGGCACGACCTCGGCCGTCGCTCCCGAGGCGACTGATCGGAGTTGGCCCTCGCCTGCTGCCCGCAGCCCGCAGCCCAGCATACCCCGCTGGCTCCCGAGCGGCCTCCGCGGGGCCAACCGCAGGTACCTGTTGAGGAGCAGCGAGGCGGCGCTGAGGCAGAGAAGCAGGAAGCAGAACAGCGGGTACTGGCGGCAGATTTCACGCCCCACGTCCAGTCTCAGCCGCTGCTTCAGCCTCCCTCCGATCGTCCGTATCCAAGACCCCATCTCTGTCCGTGCAGCGGAGGACGTACCGCCCTCAGAGGCCGCGGCGGCAGACACCCCCACCGCCCGGCGGCGGACCCACATAGGAACCGACCACCCAGCTTCGCAGCCAGCCTCAGCCGCACCAAGCCCCGCCCCGCAGCCCTCGCCGCGCCTGCGCAGTCACACGCCCACCGACCGCAAGGGCGCTATAGGCCCGCCCTACGGGAGGACACGGGAGTGCTCAGACGCAGATATTCTGGCCGGGTCACCCACTGGCCTCATCCGGAAGTCCAGGGAAACCTAGAACGTGAGACTGCCAGGACGACGGAAGAGTTGAGCAAGGTTACCTATGTATGCACAGCGCTCAAGTGCGGGTCCCGGAGCCATGTGGGAATTGTAGTCCGTGTCGCCTACCCTGCTATCCTCCCCTTTCGGATTCTGGCACCTACGCCTAAAAGGATGGAAGGACGCCTTAGAGCCCACCTTTTGTAAGGGATCAAGCTGGGGATTACGACAGTGGAGAGAAACAGCCCACCTGGCCGCCACCCACTCCAGAAAGCCAATGTATTAGTCATGTCACTAACAACTAGGAACCCGAGTCACCTCACCAGGTCATAAACTCACATAAGACGGAAGCAGGTTGGCAAGCTGGGTAGTCCCTTTTAGAATCTTTCTAAACCTTAACGTTAGTACTTTGTAGTAGCTAAAATTCCAAACAGCGTGCTTAGCACTTAACCTATGCACATTATACTCATACCGTAGCCACATTGCTAGGACAAACAAGGTCCTGGTTCAGGATCACTTCTGGCAAAACGAGGATTTCACGTCATTCTAACGCTGCGACCTGTCACCTCTTCCCTAGAATCTTAAGCAAGGAAGGTAATAAGAAACTCCTTATAAGCTGTGGGTCATCCTTAGTTGACATGTTCTTTTCAGAATGTACCATCTTTTCTTCCCAATCACTGCAAAGCATTTATATCCTCGTTAAATTTATACGTATTTCTTCAAAATTAGATTTGATACAATTTATGGACCAAAGGACATTAAATAACTCAAAATACATACTATCTTTGTAAATGACAGTAACAGTTCCAGTGGTAAAGTGTGCGTCTCACCGTCACCATTATCTATTCTTTAAACACTATATTGTGAAAAGCCTAAAACTTGTTTCAAGGGAATACTGTTTTTTGAAAAAAAAGTTTTTCTGTCAAAAGTCCTGAACTCTGTAGATCAGGCTGGCCTCAAACTTTGTAGATACACCTGATTCCCAAGAGCTGGGATTAAAGGTGTGTGCCACCACCTCCTGGCTCAAGGTAATTACTTAAAAATGAATCATTTTTTTACATTTTACACTGTAAATTCTTAGAAGAGTAGGGTAGCCCACTGTAATCCTAGCACTTAAAGCAGGAAGATCAGTAGTCTGAAGCCAGCCTGGACTACATTAGCAAAGATACCATCTCAAATCAAAAGACCAAAGGGCCTACTGTACTACAGTAAAATGCTAGTGTTTGCTACATATGTGCAGTGTTTAATCCCCAGCACTGCAAAACACCCCTTTTTATACAAACACACAAAATGGAAAATTTGCCGGTTATGTTGAATAAATCATTTATCCTTAAGTGCTTAGCATGAATCAAAGCAGTTTGTACTACTTAAGTCATGTATTTGGCATTTACGATGTTTTCTTCCAAGGCTCATTCTGAAATTAATTTTACCAAGAGCCAGCATGTACTTTGAACAGAATGTTTCAGTTCTGTTGGAAAGACACCTTCCCAACATTTGTCTTTCTAATTTCTTTGCAGGTACAATTGGAATAACTAGGCAAAAAAAAGTTTTTTGTTTTCTGAGACAGGGTTTCTCTGTATTTTCTATATAGAATTAGAAAATGGTGAAACTCTTCCATCAAAGTATTTTGGGCTGAGGATTTGTCTCGAATATGGTAATTGGTGCACACCAACCTAATACCTTGCCTGATTCTTTAAATGTCACAGATAACATCCTGAGGATACAAATCCCATGTAAGAAAATTAACCTCTTTAGTCTTAATGTCTACTATTCAGTTTACTAGGTGTCCATGAGAGGTCATTCCTATCTTGTATTAGATGTTAAGTTGCCTGGTACAGCTATGGAAATGTACCCTTGCCTAATTTACTTAATTAACTAATCTACTTCAGCACCTGCATTCTCATCTCTATAATGGACTTAACTGAGTGTTAAGACTAAACTGGGTGAAAAGCACTAGTGAAAATATTTTGGTACACTAATACAAGAAACTTGTTTTGGATTTCAGAACATAACTAGTCTAGATGAAGATAACATGAAATATCAGATGTTCCCACCCCTCCTCCCCCAGTTCTAGGCAGTCTATTTTGGTGACCTCTGACCACATTACTACTGAACACAAATGTGTACTGTGTGAGTATAAAATACAAAGCAAAACCCAGAATGTTTTTAATGCCAAAATTAAGAACTTGAATAGTTTATAAGGAGATTCAAAATAAACGTGGACTGAGTATTAGGACAGTGACCTGGACTATTACCACAGACTGTGTGCAAAGTCACTGCAAGAGATTTTTGAAACATGGTCTCAGCATTGTAGCTCAGCTGGTCTCGATCTCAAGAGCTGGGATTACATGCATGAGAATGTGCATGTTTTTGGTAAATGATGCAACTGCACTAGAGGTGTTTTTAGAAACTAATACTCCATCTAAAGGCCCATAGACATCAAACTTCAATAGTATGTCCATTATTTTAATGAATATTTATTGAATAGCAAATAAGTGTAAGGCACTGTGCTGGATGTGGTGGAAGATACAATGAGTTTAGTTGAGTTTCTGACCTCCAAAGGCTTACAATCTAGTGAGGGAGACAAGTCACACATATTTGAATGTATAAATACAGGGAAGATTTAAAGACTATAATAGGTTATTTTTTCCCCCTAAACAATAGGTAATGGGGTAATTTTTTAACGTGTAAAGATATTGAAAAGCCTCTGGAAAGATACTTGCACCAACAGCAGTTATCTTTATTTTCACTTAATTTTTCAGATGTGATAAGGCACTGGTCAAAGTTACCTAATGTTCCCACTTAATTTAAACCTCATTTCTCAAGTCCTCTCAGCATCTCCTATAATATGCAGGAATCTGAGGTAGTAATAAGTCCCAGTTTACATTACATGTACTTTTTTAAAGACAGTATCTACCCTCCAATATCCAGCAATCTTCCTGCCTCAGTCTTTTAGGGCTGGGATTACAGGCAAGAGACACAATGCAGTCATGTCTGGTACTAAATGAAAAACACCAAGTTTGGTTCTACCACTTGCAGACTGGGCACATGAGGAAGGTAAGAATACCATACTCTGCACTTAGAAGCCAGTTCCTCCCCCTTCAGACTCATCATAGGAGTTCTATTTATTTTAAAGGCCCCTCCCTTCTCACTCTCAATTTTATTTTATTCATTTACAGCTTTTAACTTTTATTAATAGTCTTTCCCCCTGCAACCTATCACTATATATCAACATCTGAATATAAAATCTATACAAAAAGGTGATTTGCTTTACATCAAGTCTTAATAACAATTAAAATGTAGGCTAATTCACTCATGACAAATGCAGTCATTTTTAGAACTCTGAAATGTTTTAAAGTCACTTTCAGTCAGGTGGTGATGCTTGCCTTTAACCCCAGCACTTGGGAGGAATAGGCAGGCTGGTCGGGATTCAAGGACACCCTGGTCTACAAAGCAACTTTCAGGACAGTCAGGGCTACACAGTGAAACCCCACCATCCTCAGTTTCACTTTCATATTTAACATTTTTTGTGGTCTTGAGGTAAACCTCCATTAGGAAGAAGCAAAGAATTACAACCTTACAGAATAGGTGGTTTAACTATATATAGATACACCCTGGGTAAAATAAGCTACCACCACCAAAAAGCAATGCCATCTAGTGTTAGCACCAGAAAGGTTAAATATTTCATATTTGTCGACTCATTTATAAATTATGATAGACAAGCCAGCTTCTACAACCTGTTCTGGAATTAGGAATGATTCATAACTTCAGAAAATTTAACTGCCTGGCAATAGAAAATCTACCAACTCAACTACTAAAAAATACTAGGTTGGAAAAGGCACTTATTATAATCTATTAACACCATAGTGTTACAAATATTAACAATTATGTCTTTTTAGTTATTTCTTCAACAAGTAAAATATGTCATAACTAAGTAGCTACTTTTCATAAGGAAAAATGTTTACTGTATTTCAGATGCTTAAATGTCTACTTAGGCTAACTTTGCAGTTTACATATTTAACACAAAATAATTTTCTAAGTTTTTACAGTCGTTACCTCAATATTTCACACAACATAGAGCAGCTTGAACCAAGGGTGATGGTACCAGCACTTAATAGGCAGAGAGGACTGTTACAAGTTTGAGGACATTGTGGCCTACATAGTGCTTTCTTAGACCAGCTGACAATAGGCAAACCCATGGGGGGGGCACTTTGACATGGCACTTATAGACCATAATACAAATAGGCTTTTGCTATACAATATCCTAACTCTAGCGGCTCATAACAATAACCCCAGCACTTGGAAAGAGCAGGAGAACTGCCATGAGTTTGAGGACATGCTGTTTATATAAGGAGTTCCCGCTAGACGGGCCACTATGTCCTTCAGAAAAGAACAAAACAAAAAATGTGAATTTTTCTAAAATTAGTGTTTCAGTTTAGTTTTACTAGTAAGGTTTGTTTTAAATGAATTAAATAAATTAACTTTACTAAAAATGTGGTAAAGTTTACTCCAGCTTTAAGAAACTCAAATCTAAATTTTGAACAAGTTATTTTAGAAATATTTACTGAATGAAAAACTTAAAAGCAGTTATCATTTAGATGTGGGCTTCTTTAAATCAAATGAACACAAGAATTCTTAGTGAACCGGTCTCCTGGCCTACAACAGAGATAATTTGGAGCTCTACTATGTCCAGGCGCTTGGCTGTTACTTGTTACTTCTATTTGCAGTGGTGCACATATTTATGTGCGCACACCAGATAAACCTCTAGTTATTCCTTCAAACTAAACAGCCAATCTTCCTTAACAATGCTTACAGAACCACTGATGGTAGTAGCAGTGATTGAGCCATTCTGTGGGGATTCAACTTGAGACCTATGGGGAAATGATCTTCAACAATTCCTTTCAAACAAGTCCTCAAGATGTTAAAAACACAATCTACTTAAACTTCAATTTAAAAATTAAATGCATGGTCTTGAACAAATTTAAATTTGTGTCATCAGGTTTGTTGCTGTTTTACTTTCCCTGTGTAACTATGTAAAGAAATCATAGAAAGTAGGGATGTCATATGAACTGTTAAGAAATTGAATTTAAAAGTTACCAGTTATAAATTCAAAAGGTTTATTTAGTTATATGAATGCTTTATCTGCATGTAAGACTTTATGCCAGAGAGCATCAGATCCTATTATAGATGGTTGTGAGCCACCATGTGGTTGCTGGGAATTGAAAATATGACCTCTGGAAGAGCAGCCAGTGCTCTTAACCACTTAGCTATCTCTTGCCACTCACCTATCAGAAATAATTTAAGTAGTTCTCAAGAGTCAAGTAAAATGCTGCCACATGTTTTAAAACTATGGCTTTCCTCTCAGATAAAGGTTAAGTTTACAATTTTTATTTCTACTCAAGAGCACACATGAAAAACCCACTTAAATGACAGGAAAGCAATGTCAGATTTTCAGATTTATGCTGACGAGTTTGATAGCCTGTAAGATTTTTGTCTGAAAAAGGTAAAGTGTGACACAACTCTGAGACATGAAAAAAAATAAGGGGCTGGACACACGGCTCATCAATTAAGAGAGGTGGCTGCTCTTCCAGAAGACAAGATTAAATTCCCAGCACACTTGTAGAAACTGGCAACCACGTGTAACTCCAGTACTAAGACATAGGGCATGTTGACCTCTTCTGACCTACTCAGACATAGCATGCACTTGTAGGATAGACATACATGCAGAAAAAACTCCCAGAAAAACATAATATTTAAAAATTTTAATGTTAACCAAAAGTGGTCAAGAAACGTAGTTGATAAAAAGACTAGTAACTGGAGTCCAGTTACAAAACTTGCAGTTACCAGTAAGTGGTGTTTTGTATTACATAGTGCTTTAGCAACCTATTGCTTGTCAGTTCATGTGAGAAATGAGCCAGCAGAATGGTAATCCCTATGAATATCAAGACATCTAGTCCAACATAGGTGTTGGACTTGAACACCTGGTTCTAGCAAAGATGACTTTCATCTTTAATTCTTGGGACATGTACACATACACACTGAGCTGAGTTATGTGAACGCCAGCACAGGTTAACCTCTACCTCCCAGGCATGAGGGTTATATGAATGAACCAAGACTTCTCCCTAGCTCTTTATTTCTGGTTCTGGAGACAGTTTCTTTGAATAGTCCTTGGCTGTCCTGAAAGTCACTGCAGATCAAGCTGGACACCTGATCTACTTGCCCCTCCATATGACACCATGCTCCACTCTCCCTAGTACTTTAAAGAACTCTAAAGTGCTAGTAAGACACCACATCTTACTAAATCTGGTAACATTCCCCATGTTGTACTCTACCAGTCATTTCTTTTCAAAATTCAGCATTACTAATATTAACAAAGTTGTTTGAGAACTCCTGTCATTAAGTGTTATTCTTACTCCTCTCCTCCTAATCTGAAAATAAGACCTGAATAGTCTTGACTTTTTTCTCTGTTTGGCAATTGGCTATGACTGGATAGACTTTGTCAATATTTCTCTTTCATGAATACAAATAAGGAACCACCAAACAACAGAAAAATTAGAAGCATAAAAACAACAATGTTGACTTTTTCAATTTAGGATATTATCAAGTTGAAATTCTCCCACTTAAGATTAATCAATGCTTGAGTGCAAAAGTCCACAGCTGAATAGGCTGTATCTATGACATATCTGTAAATGGCCCCACCACAGGTTCTAAGCCTTAATCAGTACTGAATCAGAACCTATTAATAGATATTGTGGTCTGATTTAGACAGTAAGACCACTCTTAAAATATAAGACTGATCTAGACGGTACACTTAAAACTAACTTAATGTCAACATATGCACTGTAAATTATGAAAAGTTAATCAAGGAAATGCAAATGTTCCTGTGTCATAGGGGAACATTTAAACACAAAACTAAGTCCAGTCAGAGTCATTCAATAAAAAATTACCAAAAAATAAAGACCAAACCAAGCAGCTACCCCTTTGAAATCTATATCCAGATTTTCTTACTTGAAGAGCACCTGTGTCTTTTTTATTTTTTATTTTTTGGTTTTTCTAGACAGGATTTCACTGTCTAACTTTATAGACCAGGCTAGCCTCCAACTCAACTCTACAAAAAAAAGGCCAGGCACTAACCTTTAATCCCAGCAATCAGGGAGGGAGGGGAGAAGCAGGATTTTTGAGTTCTTGACCAGTCTGTCTTAAACGATGTGAGCGGATGCATGCATGTTTGTAAAAACTCTCTCAGTAACAAACTTAAAACTTATGTTGAAAGCAAAAAAAGGGGACATGATGGGACTAAGTTATGACCTATACATGAATCCCGAAGAAGGCTGGAAGAGTCTGAACAACAGCTTACATAAAATGAAACTTATCATAGTATCTCTGAGCCCATTCTTGGAGGCACATATATTTAATCCTAGCACTAGGGAGGCAGAGGCAGGTGGAGCTCTAAATTCAAGGCCAGCCTGGTCTACAGAGTTCCAGGGCAGGTTCCAAAACTACAGGAGAAACCCTGTCTTAAGAAACAAAAACCAAAAAACTCTGAAGGTCTGAGAAAAAAAATGATCCCCAAATATCAAACAAAAGCAAGGGTATAAAAGCTATATTCCACCATGAGTGTTTATACATCACGAAGCATTTCAAGTTACTGCATGAAAACAAATTCAAAATGAATTGAAGTACAAGCTATAGAACTCAGCAGTATAAATTTAAAAAAATAATCTCACAATGAATAAGCAAGTAAATAATGAGAACCCACTAAGATCAAAAGTAACTAAAAACTAGGGGAGGGGAGAATCAAGTCATACTTCTTCGGTAATGGCATCTACACATACAAATGATAATGCATTAAGCTAATTCATCGTCTTAGCTTTGTCCTTCAAAAGGCCCATTTTGGCATAGTAGAATTGGTCATTATATGCTATACTGTTTTGCTGTCTTCAATTTACACACAAGACTAATAGATCAGTGTCAACAATTCTGACAACAAAATAAATAACACAACTAGCAGTAATTAAGAGATTAGTAATTAGCTGTTTACTTAAGCTATTGTTTCATGTGTTGTCTAACTATATTATATTCTTCAGGATACTGTCAATTCAATACTGTCTCATGCTGGGTGCTGGTAATTACAGATATGTGTTTCTAAGCTTGGCACATGTTTGTCTAGCAATAATGATAAATGCATACTAGCATAAGTCAAATTCTCCAAAAAGGGGAAATACTATTTAGCAGGAGGAAGGGAGGGGATGGGAGGAGAGGGGAGGGGAGGGGAGGGAGGGCGGAAGGGAGGGGAGGGCGGAAGGGAGGGGAGGGAGGGAGAGAGGGAGGGAGGGAGGGAGGGAGGGACGGAGGGAGGGACGGAGGGAAGGAAGGAAGCCAGGAATAGTGATGCACACCTTTAATCCCAGCACTTAAGAAACAGAAGCAGGTGGATCTGATTTTAAGGCCAGCCTGGTCCACAGGTGAGTTCTAGGGCAGCCATAGCTACAAAGAAACCTTGTCCTAAAAACAAAAACAAAGAGATTAAATGTTACTACTAGAACTATGGGAGTTGGAAGTGAACTGGAATATAGGAAGACTTTCATATTTCTTTTTTTTTTTTAGATTTATTTATTTATAATGTATACTGTGTTCTGCCTGCATGTATCCCTGCAGGACAGAAGAGGGCACCAGATCCCGTTACAGATGGTTAGTCACCATGTGGTTGCTGGGAATTGAACTCAGGACCTCTGGAAGCAGCAGCAATGTTCTTAACCTCTGAGCCATCTCTCCAGCCTGACTTTGATATTTCATAGCCTATGTTATTTAAGTGCTTTCCAGTAAGTTTTAACTTATCATCAGCAGGGGTGGTGCAAAGTGCAGGCGTCATATATGTAAGGTCCTGAATCCCATCTTCAGTAAAAAAGGAAACAGTATTCAGGCTAAACTGTCAACACATGAATAGTATTTTTATACAAAACTAAAGCCTAGGTTTTTTTCATATCTTTTACCTCCTAAGAATTGGTAGAAATAAAAGGCTATTCCTGTAGATGTAGTTATTGTTTACCAAATTAAAAGTAGTGGTACTATAGATGTTGTTAAAATCAGTGATTTCAAAACTTTAATTACCCTCTCATTCAAACTGCTACATAAAGAACTTTATAGATTATTATGACTAAAAAAGCCTTCAACTCAGTCTTTAAATACCACTGCTTCATAAATGAACACAAAGGGTTTTCTGTAGCACCATACACTTAAAGTGAACACTTTCCTAAGGGAAAATTGATAGGCTGAATTTTCAGAGGGTCACTGATAAGGATGAGTTATAAGCATTTTTCCCTCCAATTTCAAATAGGAAAAGGTAAACAGTGACTTTCATACAAGTATATGAAACACATAATCAGTTAAATCTTACTGCATTTGGTCCTTAAATTAAAAGCAATGCCATTTAGAATTTTTTAAAGTCATATTGGCAATTTAAACATGGAATTTCATAACCTTAGTGACAATATCGTGTTAGCATTTCAAAGGATCTGAAATGGACTCAACAATACAACAAATTAGCTGCATTGTTTACCATTATCTACAACTGAAAAGTGCTTAAGATTGTTTTTGAGTGGGCCTGCATAACACTGCACGAAGATGACCTGCCCTCAAGGGGCTTCCATTCTAAAAGGGGGGAAAAATGAACATGATTATAACTATGTAACTAAAGTAAACTGATCAGAAAGCAGTAAGTCATACAAACTAGAATGATCACAGTATCTTCTCTCTGTGACCTTTATATGATACTCCTAGATGCTAAATGGATTTTCATAAACCCAATGAATCTGCTAGAATTTGTGTAAATTTATTCAAATGAATATTAACCCAAGAGGCATGGTAAAGTCTAAAGGAGTTGCATTTGTCCTTAATAATTCTGAAGCATTCCCAAGAAATAATTTTTCTAACATGTGACTTTACTATTTCAAAAGGAAAAAAGTGAACTCTTTCTCAAAACTACATTACACTACAGATACATTGACTATAGAACAGAAGTTGAAAGTGCCATGTACCAACATAAACGTTATGGTATGAGTTTTTCTTCTTAGTTTTATTCCCAAGGGGATAGTCAAAATAAATAGGAATAAGTAATGCATACACTTTTCAATTCGTCATGGCATAAGTTAAAGCAATTATAATTAGAGTTCCTACCTCTTTGAACTTCTTTCTCAATCCCTACCCGCAGTACCTAGGCTTATAATGCGCCACCATGTATGGCTAACTCATCTATAACCAATAAAAATACTGATAATCTCCTTAGATTTTAAATAATGATATATATGCCTCCAGGCTTAGCAGATTGCCATTCAAATAGTATAGTACCTGTATTGCATAAATATCATGACTACTCAAATTTCATCTCACTTTAAAGTTTAGCATTATTAAGTGATCCAATACATAATATCAGAACTTCTGTGGGATGCCATGTAGAAATCTATAAAATTTCCATATCTTATTACTGTTAACAAGTCTTATTTTACTCAGCAATCTGTTGTAATAGCCTGTCTGCCAAATCCTTTTGAACCCTTTCCATGAAAAAGCAAAAACTGATAATTTCTCTCCAAGCTGAAACTTCATCAGACAATCCTTTCAGAATAGTTTAAGAAAGGAATAACAACACATTAAAATTACATGTAACCTTTGTAATTCTCAAATCAGAAATCAAGTTTAAATGGTAATACAAACTAAGTCATTTGAACTTTGAAAAAGCAACTTCTAGTGACCCTGTTTTTAATCACAACTAAATTTAGTATCAGAAATACATTTTAGACATTTAAAATACTAATATCTAAATGGCTTCCGAGTGATTTACCAGGACTTTCCCATTCTTATGTCTTGTAATAATAATCTCATTAATAAACATCAACTTGGGTGGCTACATCAAAAGCTATTTAAATACCAAGGTTCCTGAAGTACTTCAAACCACCCCTACCTCCTTCCTAGCCCCACCTCCAACTCTAGCCTGGAACCAGGAGCCAGAAAACCCTGAATATACTTACAAGTCCTGTATGTGGCCACTGACTTTAATATGCAATGGAGCAGAATTCATTCACATAAACTGAGTTGCAGTAATCTAAATGCAAATTTTATCAAGAGATCATTTTCTTCTTCCCTCTCCTGAATTATTTGGTACTTCAATCTCATTTTCCAATCTTCAAAGAAATTTTATTTGCCAGAAATAAAACTGGAGAATAGAAGAACACTACATGGTGAAGCATGTTCCCAAAACAAATTATCATGGAGTTCATAAATCTATTGGTATGTATGTAACCATATTTCCAAAACTTAAAATTAAATGAAGACCATCCCAAAAACCTTTATTCTATACATCTCCCAGGCATGTGGCTTGCAATCAGAGGTGTTTGGGGGAATTTGTTTTACCGTTTCCTAGTTACTTTGAATGTATGAATGATCAAAAGGCGACAGAGCTCTAAAGATTCCAAATGTCTATTAAAAAGCTGTTGAGTGAAAAATCATGAAATGGAGGACACTCACAATAATTCTTGGACTCCTGGAGATCCTAAGACATGCTACAAAAATAGGTCTTTATTCTTAGGAAAATATAGTCAGAGCTAGCTTCCTTATGCTATACATAAAATCTTAACATCAGAGGCAGTACAGATAGTACAGATAGTTTTTGAACTGATCTCCAAACAAGCACAAACCCACTACGTTGGGAAAAAAAACAGGTAATTTGAGGTTTTTGGCAAAAGACAGTACTTCACACATCTAATCCAAATCAAAAAGCCTGCAGACAGCTTTCAGTGAGACAAAAGGAATGAAATAAATATAAATTCTATGGATAAATAAATGTAAAAGAATTTAAATTAGCTAAAATCTAATTTTTTTAATTAAAATACTCAGGTACAAGCTTTTGTTTCTCAATGTCAGACTTCTAAATGTTTGCCAGACTACTGTTAATATTAAAAACGTAATCTTTGACCCAGAGTATTACTGATTTGCATTTGCAAAAAAGGTTGTCCAACTGAATTCTTCTGGTTCTGAAAAGCATTTTAGGTACATTATTGAAGGCAGACTGTGGTGCTAATATAGTTTATGTTTTAAGAACTTTTAAAAAGTGACAGACTCCAAAAGTCCATCTAAACATTGGCTCAGTTTTTTAAAAAACGTCTGTGTGAGCCTTGGGTCATAATTAGCATCTTTAGTGGCACGCCCTATTGAGTGGTAAGATTACTAAGTAAATACTACACCATAAAAATCACCCCAAGAAGTCTGTTCCATGTATTGTTAAAGTAAGTTGTTTATTCATTAACTTTATACCCATTGCTAAATTCCTGTTTATGTTATGAATAACTGGGGAGAAAACAGTCTTGGAGGGTATTATTGGAGTTTTTAGAAACCTGAGCAACCATTTACTCTAGGATTAGCTACCTTTTTTTATGCATGAAGCCCTTCTAATATTTTAATTCTCCCCATCAAACAGTCATCATAACATGATGTTATTTGCTGTTTCTGACCAAGCAATTTCAAAAAAGCTGTACTAAAGTTAATTTTCCCATGTGGTTTGATGCTCATCCTAATACTAAATACATCTTTTCAAATATCTTATATACAATTATATAGCCCAGATCTTCCCAACAATCCATTAGTGATATTCCTAATCTATCATGAGAAAATGTTTATACTTTTGTTTAATAAGATTGGCATCAAATAGTAAAAGTTCTGTAGCAATCACTAAGTTTCTCATGATGCTATTAAGTGCCATCTTTAGCATGGGATTCCTTTTGGAATTCTTCATTTTTAACATGTGATTCAATTGCAATGACTAAAAATCTTGCACACACAAAAAAAAAACATGCTTGGGAAGAATATAATTAACACAATGTTCTCACAAAGTAACTTCCTAGAAAAATGATATCCTAAATTTATGAACACTTGATTGCCAAGTAGTCTGCAGAAACAAAATCTTGCGTCTGTTTTGGTTAGGTAACTTTTCAACAATCAAAATTCTTTTAAGGATATACTTTTAACCTCAAGGAAGGGACTTAACTATTAAAGACCCTTTCCTTGACAATATATACAAAATTTAACTTGTCATCTCTCCATTCTTTGAAGCTGTCAAAGCCAAGAACCCATAAACAAATCACAAATGCAATAACCTACATTAGTTAACATTCCCCCTTTTAACATTTTGACATTTTTACTAAAGGATTAGTTATTTTTGCATTTCCATTTCTCATATCCCATGACATTCCATATAAATTGCATTATTGCTTTATAGGCCACACAACATTCAAAATTATGCTTATATGCATTGCCTGTTTTTCTTGATTTCTGATAAGAGTTTGTTACTGATTTTACTACAGAAATTTAAGTTTGAAAATACCACGGTTAGTATTTCTTCTCAAAACTTAATTGTTCACATCACTAATCACTACATGCATATTTAGCTCTGATTATATTGCTCAAAAACTGCACCCATCATCAGAACAGTGCAAATGATATTTAATTTTAAAAGTAAGTATAATGGCTTAAATTCAAAGTCATTAAAATGAACACTGTCAAGTATTTTCACTTTAGTCTATATTTCATCATCACTGTTTACATTACCCTTATGTATAACCATCAATTCTTCACAATTTCTCTTAACAGTTTTCCCTCCCATGTCCCCAAACTAAAAAGCCAAGTCTTAGAAACCCACAGAGCTCCATACTTCAATATTTTCTTAAAGAACACATTTGTGAACTCACAAAAAGTGTTCATCTTTCAACTTTGACAATGCAGTTAAGTCAAAACAACCTGTTCTAGCTTCCCAACAAATATATCTAGGAATTAACTAAAAGACCTTGACAGTGTCCGTTAAAAATGGTATGACAGTTAAGTGCCAATAGGTATGGCAATGACCTCTTAGATGGGATCATTTTACTCCTTGGACCTGGGAAGTGCCAGCACCAAGGATTACACTGAGAATCAATTTTGCTGAAGGCTACATTTAATTGACCCACTTTCCACGACCTAAGTATACTTACTATGTTAGAATGAAATATACATGTTTTGTGTAGCCCTCAAACTTACACTAAGATTTCAGAGATGTACTTTTAAAAAGCACAGGGTAATATATAAAATCAGTGGAAGAAAGTTTCAGTAAGCACCAGGAACAAATTTGTCACCCCATACTCATTTTGTAGGTAAGTTTCAACAACCGGCAAGGCACATTTACATATATTCCAATGAATACTTATTGACAAATTTTAAATTACACTCTATGCCCCAGCTATCCCAGTAACTGACATACAACATACTAAAATGGTTTATTAAAGTAACAAAAAAGAAAGAAAAAAAAAACAATTAATGGGAAACATACAGGCTATTGGCAACCACTATTCTAAAATTATGTAAGTACAAATGAACATAATGAAATGTGTGCAATTCTAAGTTTTAAACCAGAAGATTTTCTATACTAACACACATTTATATTAATGACACATAAAAAAAATAAAAACTTTATTACAAAAATAAGTTACACTCGCCTCCAGCTTACAGTATAAAACAATTTTATTTGCAGGAATGCAAAATGATTGTTTGCCATGAGCATTTTGAACATATGACATGTCTAATTTTCTTGTTAAATTTGCATTTACTGGGGAACTGGTGTGTATAAAACCTTAATTAGGTATAAGCTCTGATCTTCATCGTGGTGCCTATTGGGTATGTGATATAACTGCAGTATCCCTTTGGGGAAGGGGAGAAGGTATTTCTTTATACCAAGTCCTACTTCAAACTATAACTTTACTTTTGACTTTAAGCTATCAACTTAGGACTTGGCAAAAAAATTTTGAGGGTGATTCAATAGAGGATGCTTCACCACTGAACACTCACTGTCATCAAGGTGCTTTAGAAAATTAAAAACATAGCACAAATGATTGTACTCTACTCTACAAGTTATCATGACCTGCATAAGAAATGGAAAGCTGATTCACATTTTTATAGTGATCAGCAGTAACAAATGCACTAATGAAACATACCTTTTACCTAAAAAGCTAAACTACAGCCATATACTAATTTCTATGATTTATGAAAAAACTTCAAAATATCCAAATGTCAGGCTTTGCTGTACAACTGTCAGTTTTAGTCTGACTTTTTATAAAGGGACACTGCAGTATTTAGTACAAGTTCGGATGCACTTTTTTGAACATCTGATGTCTTACAAAAGTAACATCTTGCTAAACTATTATACATCCAAATAACTACAATATCTGAAGAAGCAAGGCTGCTTTTTCAGCCACAAAATACGACAAAAGCAAGGCCTGTTATGATGGTCATGAGGAAGTCTTACAAGCCTCTGAAACTAAAGGCAACTAAGAATGTTACATTTGGTTTATTAAAATCTTACCCTCATATCATATTTTAACAAGCCTTGCTTTTATCTACAAAGATTTTCTATGTACAGTACAGACAGGGTATAGTTCAATCCTCTGCTACTGAGGTAGTTAACCAACCCTTTAAAAAAGGTTCTGAAAAGAACCACTATCTGGAATGCCT
>NW_024429267.1:27040484-27098670 GCF_017639785.1 Mesocricetus auratus
TTGTACCCATCAGCTTTGCGCTTTCCTCCTACATTTCCACCGCGGCCACCCCTTGCACCACGTACCCCGCGGCCTCTTTGTTGTTGGGCACCTCCTCTCGCACCACGAGCGCCTCTTGCTGATCCAGGGCCTCCTCTCTGTGAATAACCGGCTCTACCACGGGGAGGAGCAGCCCCACGACCTCTGGATGGAGCAGCACCCCTTGCTCCTCTACCACCCCTTCCTCTAGCTCCAACTTGAAAATCTTCATAACCATAGTATGGATCTTCATATCCACCACGATAGTTATGGTAATCATAACCATAATAATCATAATAATCTTCATATCCATAATAATCTGGAGGGTATCCATAGCCACCTCTACCTCCACGCCCTCGACCTCTTGTTGGGGGGGGCATATGAGGTGGACCATAATAGTAGTAATCATCATACCTATTTAAAAAAAAAAAAAGGACAAAGATTAGTACAAATCAAATTAGTGTGTTAGCATGCAGGCATTTATTTGCAGCAACTCAACTCTTTTTTTTGTTTGTTTGTTTGGTTTTTTTTTTTTGTTTTTTCAGGACAGGGTTTCTCTGTATTGTATTTTTGGAGACTGTCCTGGAACTATCTCTGTAGACCAGGCTGGCCTCGAACTCACAGAGATCCCCTGCCTCTGCCTCCCAAGTGCTGGGATTAAAGGCGTGCGCCACCAACGCCCGGCAACTCAACTCTTTTTTAGGACTTTAATATGGAATCATTAGCACTACATAAGTTCCTGGCAGGAATAATCAGGACCAGGATAAAAGTAGACATCTCAATAATTCACAAATCTCTATTTATGAACCTTATTTATCCTTCATGATTTTAAAAGGATATAAATTCCTATGAAAAGAATTTTTACCAACTTCTTAGGCTTTGGAATTTGTCACTCTGAATTGTATCTCCTCTACCATAGACCACTTCTGATAAAAATAAATGGAAATGCCAAATAAAGGATAAGCAAATGACCAACTTTTTCTTCAGCAAGATGGCCTAAAGACAAAAAGAAAAGTTTATTGAGTATACAGTGTTCTGCCTGCATACCAGAAGAGGACAGCTGGTCTCATTATAGATGGTTGTGAGCCATCATGAGGTTGCTGGGAATTAAACTCAGGGACTCTGGAAGAGCAAGTAAACATAGAAAGCAAAGTTTGCTCCTTTAACCCTATCAAGTGACATCATGGCTATAGCGCTGTGATACAAACAAGAGAGTAACACCTGTAACAGAAATACACCCTTAAAAAGAAAACAAAAACAGAAACCACTTCATTATTCTGACATTTTCATTGCATACATAAACAGAAGAAATACAAAACTTGTTTTCTAACACTAGAGTATTTCTTACTTAATAGTATTACTTAAAACTTTTAGAAACATATTACTGACCTGAGTTCCACAATAATTCAAAAAAAAATCCCTGCAAAATAATTTACATTGTTTGTTTGTTTATTTATTTCAGGATAAGAGGGGACTGAGTATGCCGTGACTCGCATGGTAGAAGTCAAAGAATAACTTTTTGAGAGATGGTTCTGATTCCCTCCTTTCACCATGTGGATGGATACCTAGGTCAGAACTTGGTTGTCAAACTAAGCAGCTAGCAACTTACATGCTTGGTTAAAATCCAGAAATAATTTCCTTTTTTACATTCAATTCATAAAGGCACAGCCCTTCCTTAGTTCAACAATGGACACATAAAAACCACTATTCTAATACAAAAGGTTTTTGTAGAACATTAAAAATGTGTTACATTTGTTTATGCTGTGGAACATTTAATGATGCAAATATGTTGGTTGCATTAACTCTGTGAAGCTTTGTTACTTGCTTCTCTAAAACACCTGAGTTATCTAATAAAGATCTGAATGGCACACGCCTTTAGTTCCAGCACTCGGGAGGCAGAGGCAGGCACATCTGTTAGTTCGAGACCAGCCTGGTCTATAAGAGCTACTTCCAGGACAGCCTCCAAAGCCACAGAAAGTCTTCTCTAAAAACAAAAAAACAAAAAAACAAAAAAACAAAAAAACAAAAAAAAAAGCAAAAAAAAAAAATCTGAACAGCCAGTAGCAAGGCGAGAGAAAGGATAGGCGATGCTGGCAGGCAGAGAGAATAAAAACATGGAGAAATAGTCATGAAGGCACAAGAAAAGGAGGAGAGGACGAGAAAACACGGCCAGCCACAAAGAAGAAAAGCATACAAAATTAAAGTAAAAGCCCAGAGGCAAACCATAAGGGATAATTTAATAACAGTGTCTAGAAACATGTCAAACCAAGGCCAGACATCCATGAGAAAAGAAGAATAAAAGCCTCCCTGTGATTTATTTGGGAATTGGGTAGCATGGCCCTTCAAGATAAGTTCCAATTAACAGGCTTCCAGACCTTTTTTGATGAAATGGTTTTCTTCTTGTTTCTTTTCTTACAGATAAGGTTCTTCTCTGTGTACCCCTAGCTGTCCTAGAATTTGTCCTATGAACCAGGCTGGCCTGGTTTACATGCCATTGCTTTGCTTTTTACTTAAATTGTGTCAGACCAATAAAGTTTGCTTGATTGAATTTCATAACTTGAAATTTGCCTCCAACTTTATTAAGCATGCTGATTTATTTAAGACTATACAATGTTGGTCTAATTTAGATGCCTATCAAATTTCCACCCTTGTTTACCTTGACAGCACCATCTCGCTCATCAAAATGGATGAAAGCCTAATACATGTTACTGCTTTTATCAAATAACAAATACAACTTTTCTAATCCCAATCTAGAACTCAGAGACCCGTCTGCTGGGATTAAGGGTGTAAGCCAACATTGCCTGGTTTGATGGAATATAATTTTTATTCTAGCACAATGATTAGTAAATCGTCTTTTTCAGACTTTAAAAAACAACAACTAGCCAAGCACCTAATCTACTACCACTGGGAACAGTTGGTAGACTTAAGTGGATTCTACTACTATCTAGAAATGATGGGGATGTTGTCAAATGTCCTCCAATGGGGGGTGGACACTAAAATGTCAGTAACAGACAAGAGAAGCCACAGTATAAGTTATTAAGCATAGAAACACTGCCTTAAATGCCATCTCTACTCTACTTACTGTGTAACAATCATCTGTGCCTCCAGACTTTCCTCATCTTAAACTGAGTAAAAGACTGAGATGCAATGTGAATTTCAAATACATGTTATTGCTTTTATCAAACCACAAATACAACTTCTCTAATACCAAGATAGAGTAATTTGATATTTACCTCATTAATAACTAAATTAGCTTTTAAAATATGAAAGTATCATTACTTTTATTACAGAATATACCAGAGTTTGAGTATTAACACCATGAAAATACAGTTACTTTCATTATCAAACATATGATAAACAGCAAGATCCTGGTAAACATGTAGATACTTGCCATTTCTGTATTACCCAAAGTTATAAATTCAAGTTGTTTTTAAAAGGTAGTTAGTTCATAGACTTCATGTCTCAGTAAAACAAATTATACCACAATTATACATAAAATTCTCTTTAAAGTATACAAATTTTACTCACATTTGATTCTTTGCTGCTTGCCTCTGGGCTTTTCTTTCTTTCCTCTTCTGATCTGGTGGCTTAGCAAAAACAATTTCAATATTTTCTCCCTCCAAGTCTTTACCATTCATTTCTTCCATAGCCTTTAAAAAGAAAGACAGTGATCAACATAAAAGGGCTTTCAAAATAATTTTAGTTTAAAAGTTGAAAAATATTTAGCATTAGTTCTAGAAGCCTCTGTCAATTAGATAAAACATGATTGGGCTGTAAAGATCTTCCTCTTCAATATTTTTAGCTAAATTGTGAGACCAATAAAGTTTGCTTGATTGAATTTCATAACTTGAAATTTGCCTCCAACTTTATTAAGCATGCTGATTTAAGACTATACAATGTTGGTCTAATTTAGATGCCTATCAAATTTCCACCACTTGTTTACCTTGACTGCACCATCTCGTTCGTCAAAATGAATGAAAGCATAATCTTTTAGTTTCTTCACTCGTTCCAGTTTCCCAAACTGACTAAATGACTTTTCTAAAATTTCTTCTGTTACAGTATTGGCTAGGTTACGTACAAACAGCACTTTTACCTGAAATAAAAAAGCAAATTTCCTAAACATTTCCAAAAGAGTTCAGTTTCCAAAAAAAGCAACCACCACATCCTATACAGTTAACTTAAAACACAATAGGTACACATAGTTTTCAAATCGTGTGGGTAAATACCAAGGAGTGAAATTGCTGGTAAAGGAAAAAATGAGAAATAAAAGATGTTACTAAAACAAGTTCTACCATGAAAAATGTGTTCAGTTATTAACAGATAAGCAAGCTAAAGCTGAAGTATAACTACACAACCTTAAACCCCGGAATATGGGAGGCAGAAGCAGGAGGATCTCTGAGTTCCAGGACAGCCAGAGCTGTAACACAGAGAAACCCTGTGTTAAAAACAAACAAAAAACCTAGAAACTCATTGGGATTACAATACTTTAAAAAATCAAATGTGAAGATAAGAAACAAAGAAACTTTCATTCACAGAGAATGGGATGCAAAATGATACAGTCCCTGCATAAGGCAGTTCCTTACACAAAAAAAAAAAACTAAACATATTCTTACTTCATAATCACTCCCTATTTATATTTACTGGAGAGTTGAAATTTTATGTTCCTACAAAAAACTACATGCAGATGCTTCTAACAGCTTCATTCATAACTCCCCCAAATTAGAAAGAAACAAGATATCTCCCAGTATATGAATGTACAAAGCTATAAGCCCGTGAGTGGTGGTGCATGCCTTGAATTCCAGCATTCCGTCTGCTCAGGAGACAGGGCAGGGGAATCTAAAGGAATTCCAGGATAGCTAGGACTACAAGAAGAAACCCTACGGGGGATGGAGTGGGGGGGGCTATAATTCATAAAAAGAAGGCACTTAAAATGTTAGCACAACTCTGAGAAATCTGTATAGTGCATGATTCCAATCATGTGACATTCTGAAATGGTAATAGTGATGAGGGGCTATCAAGATTTGAGGGATAGAGATAATCAGACAAAGCACAGAGTTTTTTCAGGGATACTATAATGGTGATTAAGTACTGAAATTTAAACTTTAACTCTTCCCCCAAAAAAACCCATTTGTTAAATTAGGCCTGGTTGAAAGCCTGTGCTATTGTGGAAAGGTTTCAGAACTTACAGAAGTTGGGCCTAATGTAAATTATATGTACCCATGAAAGTACAGTAGCACTCAAGACCCTCTTCTTTCCTTTTTAGCTTCCTAACTAAGAAATTTCTTTCACAATGTTATATCCATGGCATACTATACTATTTATTATACAATGCTATAAGTCCAAACAATGGTGGCCAAGCAACCATGGACTGAAATCTGCGAAGTTACAAACTCCAACTTTTCTACCTTGTACATCAATTATTTATAATGTTCTAACACATCATTTTGGACTTGGCAAAAACCCACTAAGTACATGAAATATGAACTTCAACACAAGATATGTATGTATGTATTATTTATTCTTATTTTATGTATGAGTGTTTTGTTTGCATGTATATCAATCTGTACAACATTTGCATGCATTGTCTTTGGAGACCAGAAGAGTGCACCCCAGAAGAGATGGCTGTGAGCCACCGTGTGGGTGCCGGGCCTCAAACCCAGGTACTCTGAGAGAGCAGACAATGCTTTAAACTGCTCAGCCATCTGTCCAGTCCTAAGCTATGTGTATTTCTACAATGTTCAATACTTGCTCATTTTAAGAAATAGAGCATATTGATAGTAGAGAAGGGTAGGAGGTATTGGAAAGTAACGTACAGGAAACTATCTGGAAGTAAAACCTAATGCCCATTTAAAGGATAAATTATACACTATATGCCTAAATATTTTAGTAATTTCAAAATAAAAAATGCACGACAGTTATGTAGAGAGTGATAGGACACCTTTAATCACCAGAATCTATTATTCCAATTAAGAAAAAAATTATTTCCTATAAGATATGAATCCCATGCTCTCTAGTACAGCCTTTCACAACACGGGTGATCAAAATTAAAGACTGCTGCGGGGCGTTGGTGGTGCACACCTTTAATCCCAGCACTCAGGAGGCAGAGGCAAGTGGATCTCTATGAGTTCGAGGCCAGCCTGGTCTACAGAGCAGCCTCCAAAACAATACAGAGAAACCCTGTCTCAAACCACCCCCCCCCAAAATTAAAGACTGCTTTTGAAATATTGAAAAAACTGCTTAAAATATTAGTAAGATGCTAGGAGCTGGCTCAGCAATTAAGAGCACTGCCTGCTCTTCCAAAGATCCTGAGATGATGCCTCACAACCATCCATAATGGAGCCCTCTTCTGGTCTGCTGGCATGCATGCTGACAGAACTCTATATACATAATAAAATTAAATAAAAAATAAAAAGTTTGCTAACCCTGTGTTCAATTTCCAGGAACATCTAACTCCCTCCTCCCTAGTTGTATCATCCTGAAAACTTCTCAAAATACAAGCATTTAATAGCAGTCAGTATTCCTAATAGTTCACACTGTCCTCTACAGATTTAAGCAAACATGACCTTTTTTTTTTAAACTGTTAAAGGAATTCCCAAAAGACAAGACAGAATATCCAAACTGCACTGAAGAGTTACATCAAGAGTTAATTTCATAGGATATACTCAACTGGTTTTTTTTCCTTTGGGGGGGGATGTATGACACACGAAACAATACCCAAACATTATAAAGAAATAAAGCAGTTCTGTAAGGGTCAGTATATAATTCACATTTATTTGGTTTTTTGCTTTTTAGGGGGTAAGACTTATAAACAAGTAAATTAATTACATCACCCTCAAATATTCAAAAGTGCTCTAGACTCTACACAGTAAGTGTCTATAAAGACATTTCCCATACACTCACATTTCTTAGTGTATAACTAACCGCTTAGTTTACTTTCAAAAACATTTAAAACAATGCATACAATTCATTTACTAAGTTTTTTCTCATCCTCCTCTTATTAACTCAATAAAAATTGTTTTGCTTTACTGTAATTACCTTTGCCATAACTTCAGGATCAGGATCTTCTATGGGATCAGCCCATTCAACAGTTCCAACATTTCCCCAGACTTTGACTTTACCACTCATTAACCTACGCCTTGCCTGTGCAGCTGTTTTGTGATCTTCATATTCAAGAAAGCAAAAGCCTCTATTTTTTTTCTTGTCATCGGGTTGGTGATATAAAATGACATCTGTGAGACCCTCTGTAATTAAACAAACATCCCAGAAAAGTAGGTTAAGTAGCAATAGCTTTGTTTTATTTAGATACTATTTAAATAAAACATGAAAAACAATCTTATTTGTCAAGCTAGACATTTTTACTAACAGAAATTACTTTAAAAAGAATCAAAAGCCAGGTGGTGGTAGCGTATGCCTTTAATCCCAGCAGAGGCAGGCAGATGTCTGTGAGTTCAAGGTCAGCCTGCTCTCCAGGACAGCCAGGGCTGGTACAGAGAAACCCTATCTCTTTAAAAACAAAAACAAAAGAGACATACTCTCAAAAAAAAAAAAATCCCATTACTTTCCCAAATCAAGCCAAGCCTACCCTAGTTTTCTAAGCCCAGAAAACCCAACAAAAGCAAACCAGCCATGAGGACTATTTTGATTCCACTAAATGTATGAGGCAAATAAAATTCATCCTATCATCTAGAAAAATGCCTTGACTTTGTCAAACATGATTAAATTAATTCATTGCATTAAAATTCTATTTGGGAGACTGGAGAGATGACCCAGAGGTTAAGAGCATAGACTGCTCTTTCAGAGGTCCTGAGTTCAATTCCCAGCAACCACATGGTGACTAACAACCACCTGTAATGAGATGTGGTGCCCTCTTCTGACCTGCAGGGATACATGCAGACAGAATACTGCATACATGATAAATAAATAAACAAACAAACAAATAAATAAATCTTTAAAATTCTATTTGGGAGGGAGTAGTCATGTGAAGAACCTTGGTCTTCAGCATAAGTAAGAATCTTACCTACGTATGAGCTACATCCACCACCCTTACCTTTTCTGTTTTTTTGGCTTGGTTTGGTTTGATTTGGTTGGTTTTTCGAGACAGGGTTTCTCTGTGTAGCTTTGGAGCCTATCCTGGCACTCTCTGTGTAGTCCACGCTGGCCTGGAACTCACAGAGATCTGCCTGCCTTTGCCTCCTGAGTGCTGGGATTGAAGGAGTGCACCACCTATGCCTGGCTACTTTTTCTGTTTACGAATACAAATTTTCTCATGTCTAAAATTCGTTTTCAGCTCTCAAATATCAAAGGAAAGTAGTAAATACTATTAATGCAGAACACTTTTCTAAGTTCCTACAGACTGTTAACAGAATAATTTTCTGAACACCGTAGGCAGATGAATGATTTTAAAATATACCATGTTAACAATGTCTCTACTTTTTTTTTTTTTTTTTTTTTTTTTTTTTGGTTTTTCGAGACAGGGTTCCTCTGTGGCTTTTGGAGGCTGTCCTGGAACTCGCTTGGTAGTCCAGGCTTGTCTCGAACTCACAGAGATCCTCCTGCCTCTGCCTCCCGAGTGCTGGGATTAAAGGCGTGCGCCACCAACGCCCGGCCAACAATGTCTCTACTTTTAACACTTGTTCCTTAAACATAGGTGAAAAGGCCTCATTCATATCTAAGAATTAAAGATCACTAGGGGGCTGGAGAGATGGCTCAGTGAGTGGTTAAAAGCACTGACTGTTCCTCCAGAGGACCAGGGTCCAATTCCCAGCAGCCACATAGCACCTCACAACTGCCTGTAACTCTGGTTCCAGGACTCTTAAAATCTCACAGACATACATGCAGGCAAATAATTAAACTAAAGTATGGAAATAAACACTAAACAAGGAAGAGATGAGAAATAAATGCAAAGCAAGGAAGGGATGGATGTACAACAGTTTGATAGACTGAATTCAAATTGCAGATGTATTTCCATGTTTAGTTTTGTCTTAAGTGTGTTTTAAGACAAGGTCTCATGGAGCACAGACTGGCCTCCAATTCACTTGTTGAACTTCTTCCCTCCTCCTGCCAAGCACTGCAATGACAAGTGGGTATGTACCAACACCAGGTGTTAAGGTAATCAAACCTAAGGCTTTGTAAATGCTAGATCCCAAACCCTATATATTCCTAAATTAGCTTAACTGCCAGGAAATAAATTCCCAAAACCTCTATATACACTTATTTTCTTTAAATCTGTTTCTATGTATGAAAGTGTTTCCTTGTGTATGTCTATGCTCTAGTGCCCAGAGGCCAGAGAAGTGTGTCAAGTCACTAAAACTGATGGTTGAGAACTACCAAGTGGGTGCTAAGAATCTTAACTCCGGTCTCCTGAGGATGCCAATACTCTTAACTGCCAAGCCACCTCTCCAATTCAATGTTTGCTCATCAAGCCACCTTACACACAGGCTTTTTCTTTGTATCCCTGGCTGCATAGAACTCAAGAGATCTGCCTGTCTCTGCTTCCTGAGTCCTGGGATTAAAGGTGTTCACCATCACCATCTGGCCTGCTTATCTTTTTGTTTCGAGACAGGGATTCTCTATGTATCTGTAGGGCTTGTCCTGGAACTCACACTGTAGACCTTGATCTCAGAGTTCCACCTACCTCTGATCCCCCAAGTGCTGGGATTAAAGGCATACACCACCACTGCCTGGCTGGCCTGTTTATCTTAGTAATAAGGTTACCTGCCTAATAAAGCTGAGGTAAAAATTCTTAGTGAACAAATAGTTTGTAATGTTTAGAACACTTGGCAAAACATTTAGTCTCTCTGTTACTGAGAGAATAAATTGTAACTCCAGACAATTAAGTCCAACTTACCTGTCACTTTACTAAATTCTTCAAGAATCTGTTCCTTGGTTTTACTCTTAGGAATAGAGCCCACAAAAAGCCTATTGTTGGCAACTGAGATGCAGACACCAATGTGCTTTCCGGAACGAATTTCATGATTATTATACTGAAAGAGGAAAAAAAGATTATATATCATATTTTAAAATTATTTCATGATATATTCATTGTAGAAGATTCCCAATCATATACAAAGATAAAACAATAAAAAAACTTTAATACTTTGTATCAAGTATTTTCAATTTTAAAAAAAAAGCTTCCTTTCTCTTGTAAGAGGAGATGCATATAAAAAAGGTGAAATATTAGGAATATAGAGAGAAAAAGATGCCAGGTGATGGTGGTGCACGCCTTTAATTCCAGGGCTCGGGAGGCAGAGTCAGGAAGATCTCTGAGTTCCAGACCAATCTGGTCTACAGATCGAGTTCCAGGATGGGCTCTGAAGCCACAGGGAAACCCTGTCTCGAAAAACAAAACAGAGAGAGAGACAGAGAGAGACAGAGAGAGACAGAGACAGAGAGAGAGAGAGACAGAGACAGAGACAGAGACAGAGACAGAGAGAGACAGAGAGAGACAGAGAGAGACAGAGAGAGACAGAGAGACAAGGTGGGATAAAAAGAAACAGGAGTGAACATGAATAAGTTACATTATATGAATGTATGGAAATGCCATAATGAAGTTTGTTTTCAATTTACACACAATAGTAAAGTTAGTTTTAACATAATTCCTATTTTAGGAGAAGTAACAATCTGAAATAAGGTTTTACCTTTTTAAAAAAAGCTCATGATTTTAATGTCAGTTTTTGAATCCTGTAAGTGTAGGATCCTTCAAATTAGAATCTGTTCTGCAGCAGTTTTTATTTAAAACTGACGATTCCACAGTAGTATTTTAAATCTCTAAAAATCATTCTTCCATTCAGTTGTTCAAAATCATGGAAATCTCATACAAGATGATCAAGTTTCTTGCCTCCAAGGTAACCATAACATATATATACTTTCTCATTCCCACATCCTCTTGTCACAAGTTTCAATAAAGAATATAAAAATATAATACAAGATGTAGGCATAAACATGGGCTCTTTTTTATTCTAAATTTAGTTAGGTATAAAGATGAGCTCTTTTTTATTCTAAATTTAGTCTCATTCTGTCCCCTCCATTTCATTTTCACCAAATATACAAGAAAAATCAAAGGAAAAAAACTTTTTTCCTTAAAAAAAAAAGGTAGACTGCCAACTATAAAACTAAAATAAAAAGTGAATGTGATATTCAAGTAACCATGTACTATAAAATAGTGATGTAAGGAAGAACACTTCAAAACACATTCTTATCAAGTGACAATATATCAATCTTACTATTTACAAAGTGGTTTTTTTTTCCCCTATTTGTTTTGACACAGGGTCTCTCCAGTATGCCTGCCTATTCTGGAACTCACTCTGTAGACCGCTTGGCCTCAAGCTCAAAATATGCACCTATCTCTACCATCTGAGTGCTGGGATTACGGCATACACCATCATAGCTGGGTCAAACTGATATCTTAAAAGTTTCCAACTTGGCCGGGCGGTGGTGGCGCACGCCTTTAATCCCAGCACTCCAGAGGCAGAGGCAGGCGGATCTCTGTGAGTTCGAGGCCGGGCTGGAACGACAGCCTCCAAAACAATACAGAGAAACCCTGTCTCGTAAAAAAAAAAAAATTTTTCCAACTTGTCTGGGAACAATGGTTTTTATGAATTGTAGTTCATAAATTTTGGATAAAAATGTTCATTTAAAAAGTTCCCAATTTTTTATGCTGTTAGCAATGATAATGGCAGGACTAATTATTTTGGTTTTTTGAGACAGGGTTTCTCTGTGTAGCCTTGACTGTCCTGGAACTCTGTAGACCAGGATGACCTTGAACTCACAAAAATCCATCTGTCTCTGCCTCCCAAAGTGCTAGTATTAAAAGTGTGCACCACCACCACACATACTTGACCTCAAGATCTACTTTGTTCACAAATGGAATTATATAAAGAATCAGCATGAGTTCTAGTCTTGCAATACAGGAGTTATCTGGTATAACAGGATATCCATAATTAAGAGTATACACCTCCTTACCTTGTTCATCTCCAGGTTCACACACTTTATCTACAGTTTACAATTTTCATGCCTTCTTTTTTGATCAAGCCAATTAGAGGTTTATATTTAACTCTCAATATTCATACCAAACATAGGAGTTTTGAAATTGCAATTTTTGCCTATTTTGTCTCAAAGCTGGAGAGATGTCTGAGCAGTTAAGAACACTTGTTACTCTTCCAGAGGGCACAGGTTAGAGTCCCAATACCTACACAATGACTCACAGTCATTTGTAACTCCAGTGCCCTCTTCAGGACTTCGAAGGTGCCAGTTAACATAAATGGCAGACACACGTGATTCACATACATAGTAGGCAAATGCAAACATACAGAGACACAGACACATTGAAATTTTAAAATTTGAGGCTGACAAACTTATTTCCTCATATAGCATTTACATTCGAGACAGGGTTTCTCTGTGGCTTTGGAGGCTGTCCTGGAACTAGCTCTTGTAGACCAGGCTGGCCTCGAACTCACAGAGATCCGCCTGCCTCTGCCTCCCAAGTGCTGGGATTTAGCATTTACATTCTTATTTACAGCTTATTCTTTAAGACCAAAACCTTCTTTTGATATAGGGTTTCTCTGTGAAGGTCTGGCTATCCTAGAACTCTGTGTAAAAGCCTGCTGTAAACTAAAAACAAAACAAAAAAAAAAACCTCTTGTTTTCTAAAAAAGAATGTTGGGTGGTTGAATTATTATTGCAGGAGACTATGAGTAATGTCTTATTTTCCAAGTAGCTAAGATAATCTAAATTGTATTTTTGCGTGAAGTCTGAACCCAATATTCACATAATCTAGCATTAAAGAGCCAGCCTTAGTAATATTAACAACTGCTTTCAATTTGGTCATCTTGTCTGTAACTCTTAAAAACTGATCTAAACAAAGTATCAGGAATAAAATGGAAAAATACAAAATGTTTAACAGAGCTTCTGATTCATATTCTCATTTCTATTGTCTCTCTCCAAAGAAAAGAAGATATTTACTCAAATACTAATTTAGGCCAAGTGTGAGAACATGCCTTTACTTCCAGCACTCCAGAAGGCAGGTGAACTCTATTAAGTTTTGAAGCATGCTGGGTCTACACAGTGAGCTCCAGACCAGTCAGAGCAACATAGTGAGACCCTTTATCAAAAGCAAAGCAAACAAAGAGAGGAAAAGACTAACTTAAAAAATCTTGAAAAAATAAAATTATTACTGAAAGGAACCAAAATCCTTAGAAGAAAACTAGGAGAAACAAGACAAAATATAAATTCCATCAAGGCAACAGTAATTAGAAATTCTAGGGCTGTTCTCCACAGGCAGAACAGGCAGATCTCTGTGAGTTGTAGGTCAGCCGGGTCTACATAATGAGTTCCAGGATAGCCAAGGCTATGGAGAGATGCTCTGTCTCCAAAATAAAAAGAAAAAAAAAAATTGAAGCTGCCTATCTGTAAAGAAGCAAACACTTCTTCAGTCACCAAGACTACAGTACTTTTTCTTTTTCCCCTTGATTTTCAAGACAGGGTTTCTCTGTATAAAAAGCTCTGGCTACCCTGGAACCAATCTCATGTAGACCAAGCTGGCCTCGGAGAGATCCGCCTGCCTCTGCCTCTCCCAAGTCTGGGATTAAAGGCCTGTGCCACTTCTGCCCAGCTACAGTGCTAAGTAATTAGTATTTCTACCATTATCTACAGAAAAGCTATGTCCTTGGTTCTATACCACCATCATATGCCTGGATCAACACAGAGTAAAAATAAAAGGTTTGAAGAATGACAAATTTAGCCAGGCGATAGTGGCGCACGCCTTTAGTCCCAGCACTTAGGAGGCAAAGGCATGCAGATCTCTGTGAGTTCGAGACCAGCCTGTGAGTTATTAAATAAAACTGTAACCTTCTCACCCATATCTGACTAAACAAGAAGCTAAGTGCAGTGATGTACACCTGTAATCCTAGCCCTTGGAAGGCTGAGGCAGGAGATCAGTGTGGACAGACTACAAAGCACAGAAGGGAAGGTAGAAGACTAGGAAAGTTTAAAGAATGCCAACCTCATCTCTGACTGAACAACCCTGAGTCAAAGGGAAAGAGTAGAAACAACCTGATTTTTATGAGAAGTTCTAATTTAATATGATAAGCCCTAACTTTTGAGACACTGAAACTTAGGTAGTTAGGGTTTTCCAGCGTAGCATGATGGTATGAAGAACAAAATATGAGGTCTTTTATACTTAGCAAAATGGATTCCCAAAAAGGTTTAAGAAAAAAAAATCAATGTAAATAAGGTGACCAAGAACAAAATAAAGTAATTCTGACCAATAATCAGAGTATATACAGAGATGGCTCAGGAGATAAAGTGTTTGCCATCCAAGAATAAGGCCCAGAGACCCCATACTCAGAAGCCATGTAACATCAACACAGTAGAATTGTAATACCAGCGCATCTTACAGAGATGGGAATCCCTGTAAATTACTGACCAGCTAACATACATAGCAGCAAAGAACAAAGAAACCCTTGTCTCAAACAGGACTAACCAACACCTAAGGCTGTTCTCTGACCACTCTGAGAGCACTGTGGCACTCTCTAGCTCTCTCTCTCTGAGCCCTGTACACACTCATATATGTAAGACAAAACTCTCTAGTAACCACCTGCACATACTCTCATTCAGACACAAGAGAAAACACACCTGATTTTTAGTAATCTCAGATTTTAATTATTATTCAGAAGTGAATAGTCAGACATAACTCATCTGAAAGCCACTACATACTATAAGGCTGTTTTATTTTAAAACATTTCATTAGAAAGTTTTCTCTATACTGAGACAAAAAAAAAACTCTCCTTAAAAATTCCACAATTAAATCTGCATAATATACAGGTATATATAATACCTGCATATAATATACCTACACATAATGCTCAGGACTTAAGTTCATTATGTTTGACTAATCATTCTATTCCAATAATGGCAAGCAAAACTACCTACCTCCAAGAAGCCAGCACTCTCAAGTATCACTTCAAAGTGTCATCTACAATATAATATTGGTAAATACAGACTGAGATTGAGGAGGCTACTAATAATTAATCCACGCATAGACACATACACCTCTGCTATACATAGTCTAGCTTATTTGACAGTCACAGCATATTACTTACATTAGTTATACAAAGATTTGAGTATAACTTGTGAACTCTCTTGCCCAGGCTATCAAATGTTTCAGACCCTGATTTTCTCGTCCAAAGTACAATCTCTTTTCTTCAAAATCTTTGACCTTATTGCTGTAATCCCTCTTCTGGCCTTTGTTCTTTTCATTTAAGCATTTTCCATTATTCAACCATTTATGTCATGCCACCCACTCCAAGGTTCAAGAAAGCACTGCAGTTTTATAAACAACTACCTTCTGGCATTTGTTACTGACGCTTTATCTTCTACTTATTTCCATAAAATTCTGTTACAACGAGCCATATTTTCTTCACTGTGTTACTCAAGTCTTTCTCAGGCTTTCACTACCAACCCTAACCCAAGCAAATCCTTTTACTCATTAGCTTGCACTTCAATTGTACATAACCTCTCCTGTCCACACAAACTCTCCAAATTCGCTACTATTGTAAAAATCAGCATCTAGTAAATACTGTCATGCTAACATTTATCTCAATTGCTTACATTTCTCTCATATACACTACAGGATATAAACACATGTGACATTGAGGTCGAAAGGGAGAAAAGCAGGAGACAGAGGGGAAGTAGTAAGAATGAACAAGGTACTATATGCTGAAATTTAATAATAGAAATTACATAGACCCAAAAGAATTTAGTTAAGTCCACATGTTAAACACAATTAAATATTTTCTACATTGCTGGTAAAATATTTCATGGATTTTGCCAGCTACACTGATTAAAATTATAATACATATCATGACTGTTTAAGAAAGGGTCCCGTAACAGCCCAATCTGGCTTCACACTCATGGCAAGAACCTTAGCTTCTTGCATGCTGCATTATACACCAGACACAACACAAGGATAAGATATGTGGTTTTGGTGTCTAAAACCCCAGCACTAAGAGGCTGACACAAAACCCTCTCCCAAAAATCAATACTAATAAAAATTTCACTGGCAATATGCAAGTACAAATCTCATCTATCAGTGTTAACACCGGTACTACTAAGCAGAGTATTTTTTCACCAGGATATTTGTACTGTGAAGAACTACTATGGACCATGCAGCCACTATCCACTCACTCCAATTCAGTAGCAGCACAAAACACCAGCAAATATATATACTTGCCTATCCTGTTCTCTTTCCTGTTGTTTTTTTTTTTTTTTTTTTTTTTTGGTTTCTAGGTTTTGCTTTTAGGTTGTGGATGGGGGTGGGGGTATGTACATGTGTTTCGGCTGTTTATATGCTCAGTAACCCCAGAAGTCAGAAAAAGGTCTTGAGATCTCTTGGAACTGGAGTTATAGATGGCAGTGAGCTACTATGTAGGTGCTATGAATGGAACCCAGATCCTCTGTAAGTGCAACAAGTACTCTTAACAGCTGGGCAATCTATCCAGTCCTTCCCCCCCTTTTTTGTGGCTTTTTGTTGTTTGCTTTCTAAAGATAAGGTCTCACATATATAAGGCTGGCTTCAAACTTGTTAGGTAGACGTGGATGACCTCTAACTTCAATTCCTCCTGCCTTTTCTTTCCCAGTGCTAGGATTATAGGTGTGCATCACATACATGGTTTGTGTGTTGTCTTGGATCAAATCCAAACCTTTATGATTCTAGGAAAGCACTCTACCTTCAGAGTTACATCCCCAAGCCCCCCCACTTTTTTTTTTTTTTGGACAATCCAAATACTGTACTTCTAAGCATCTCATACAGTGAAAATACCATCACCCATTAATCTACAGTCCTACAATTGAACATTGCAACACACTTAAAAATTACTTCAACCGGGCGTTGGTGGCGCACGCCTTTAATCCCAGCACTCGGGAGGCAGAGACAGGCGGATCTTTGTGAGTTCGAGACCAGCCTGGTCTACAAGAACTAGTTCCAGGACAGCCTCCAAAGCCACAGAGAAACCCTGTCTCGAAAAAAACCAAAAAAAAAATTTTTTTTACTTCAACTGGAGGCTAGAAAATCATCAAGCATTCTGGTGTAAGGAATGATAACACTAATTGGGTTATTTAACCAGCAGCTACATATTGATACTATTTTAACTGAAGTAGTTTACAAAGTCAGGGCAGAGGCACCCAGTTCCAGGCCAGACAGGACACTATCTCAGGAAGGGGGGGAGGGAAGGAGGGAGGGAGGGAGGGATGGAGGGAGGAAGGGAGGGATGGAGGGAGGAAGGGAGGGAGGGAGGGGGAGGGAGGAAAGGAAGGAAGGAAGGAAGGAAGGAAGGAAGGAAGGAAGGAAGGAAGGGAAGGAAGGAAGGAAGGAAGGAAGGAAGGAAGGAAGGAAGGAAGGAAGGAAGGAAGGAAGGATTGATTGATTCTCTAAAAACCCATATGCCATGTCAGGTACTATATAAACTTCTATCATCTAGATCGGCATTGGTGGCTCACACCTTTAATCCCAGCACTAAGGAGGCAGAGGCAGGCGGATCTCTGTGCGTTTAAGACCAAGCCTGGTCTACAGAGTGAGTTGCAGGACAACCTTCAAAGCAATACAGAGAAACCCTGTCTCGGAAGAAAGAAAAACTATCCATTCATCCATCCATGCAAACAGTTCTGGAAATAAAGATACTATCTGAGATCCTCTATGCTACCTAAATACACAAACACACAATTCACTTAACTAGGTACTAAGTATGGTACCTTAATGTACTATCTATTTAAATTTCTTCTATGTCTGGAAGGCATCCCATATAAAGAAACCTAGTATCACACTAAAGCTACGCTAGTAAACAACATGGCCTCACGTATCATCCACTCAGCCTCTTTACTGAATCAGGTAAACTGACTTTTAAATTAATTTCCCTATACTCAAATATTAGTGCAGCTCTCAGATTTGTGCAGTGGATGGTGGTTCCCACAGAAACTTAAAACAGAATGTAAGGATAAATGTCAATTGAGTACTCAATCACAAATGGGACCTATATCAAGAAGGCACAGAAAGTCAAGCAGGAAAGAGCAAAGTGTCTTCTAGATGTGATGAGACTACTAGCCCCCACTTCTAACTGAGCACATAGGGGCAGTTAAAGGCTTTTGAGCTTTATTTAAGGGTACAGTCGCTGGTCTGTTTACCACACTCCAGTGGATGGCCCCCTCACCCAGAAGCATATGGGCAACACAAACTGGACTCAGTGGGTTATTTTTTTTAATTTAAAAAGCTAGCAGGGAGCCGGGCGTTGGTGGTGCACGCCTTTAATCCCAGCACTCGGGAGGCAGAGGCAGGTGAATCCCTGTGAGTTCGAGACCAGCCTGGTCTACAAGAGCTAGTTCCAGGACAGGCTCCAAAACAATACAGAGAAACCCTGCCTCAAAAAAAAAAAACAAAAAACAAAAGACAAACAAACAAACAAACAAAAAAAGCTAGCAGGGTGGGGAGGGGGGGAAATCCCACATCTTTAATCCCAGCACTCAGGAGGCATAGGCAGGCAGATGTCTGTGAGTTCTTGAGACCAGCCTAGTCTGCAAGAGCTAGTTCCAGGACAGCCAAAGCTACAGAGAAACCCTTTCTCGAAAAACAAAAGAAAAAAGCTAGGCTGTGGTAGGATATGCCTTTGATCTCAGCACTTGGGAGACAGAGGCAAGTGGGGACATTGGAGAGAGGGATCCGAGAGGTACGAATGGAGCTGGGAGCAATGTGAATATGATCAAAATACACTGAATTTTTAAAACAAATAGTACATATATACTGTCTTTTAAGACATGGTTTCTCTGTGTAGCCCTGGCTGTCCTGGAACTTAAGAGTCCTTCCTGCCTCTTCCAACCAAGTGTTGTAAAGGTGTGCCACTACACCCACATTTGAAAAGAAACCTTAAGTTTTTCTAACCTTGTGACTTTTCTTAGGCTATCAACAATTAACCCAGTTTTACAGAAAAATCTATAATGGTTTCTGATTTTTTTTTTTTTTTTGGAGACATGGTGTCACACTATAGAGATGTCTGCCTCTCCTCCCAAACACTATAATTAAAAGTATCTGCCACCGCCGGGCGTTGGTGGCGCACGCCTTTAATCCCAGCACTCGGGAGGCAGAGGCAGAGGGATCTCTGTGAGTTCGAGGCCAGCCTGGTCTACAGAGCGAGTTCCAGGACAGCCTCCAAAGCCACAGAGAAACCCTGTCTCGAAAAACCAAAAAAAAAAAAAAAGTATCTGCCACCATGCCCGGCTTTCAACAGTTTTTATCCAAAGGAAATAAACCACTATAATTTTTTTTCTACTATCCAAACACCTTAACCTAAAATATTTTTTTTTTTTTTTGGTTTTACGAGACAGGGTTTCTGTTTTGGAGGCTGTTGGTCCAGCCTGGCCTCGAACTCACAGGTTCCCCCTGCCTCTGCCCGCCCCCCCAGTGCTGGGATTAAAGGCGTACACCACCAACGCCCGGCACCTAAAATATTTCTTAAGACACAACAGGGAAGGAAAAAGTGTCTTTTTTTTTTTTCCCTTGGTTTTTCAAGACAGGGTTTCTCTGTGTAGTTTTGGAGGCTGTCCTGGCACTCGCTCTGTAGACCAGGCTGGCCTCGAACTCTCAGAGATCCGCCTGTCTCTGCCTCCCGAGTGCTGGGATTAAAGGCATGCGCCACGAAGTGTCTCAAAAATCTATGAACTCAGAAGAGGTTCTAAATGTTTGGTATGTATAAATAGAATGACATGTCAATTACATAAAAATTCACATGGATCAGTTGTAACTCAAATAGAACCTCAAAATATGACGCAAATCAGGATAATTTCTAAATTTATGTTCTACTGAGAAATTACTTAGGAAAAGCATGCTAATTTCCAGGCACAAGGTAGCAGAAAATATCTAAGTCAATTTCAATTTTGTATTTTCATGTTTCAATCTTTTCATTCCCTCCAAAATCTAATTGTTTTCATCTTCTCCTAAATCGTATGCACAATAACGAATCCCTTTTTAAGGAGCTAGGGAAATGACTCCAGTTAAGAATACCAGCTGCAGCCGGGCGGTGGTGGCGCACGCCTTTAATCCCAGCACTCGGGAGGCAGAGGCAGGCGGATCTCTGTGAGTTCGAGGCCAGCCTGGTCTACAAAGTGAGTTCCAGGACAGCATCCAAAGCCACAGAGAAACCCTGTCTCGAAAAACCAAAAAAAAAAAAAAAAAAAAAAAAAAAAGAATACCAGCTGCACCGGGCGTTGGTGGCACAAGCCTTTAATCCCAGCACTCGGGAGGCAGAGGCAGGTGGATCTCTGTGAGTTCAAGGCCAGTCTGGTCTACAGAGCAAGTTCCAGGGCAGCCTTCAAAAAAATACAGAGAAACCCTGTCTCAAGGGAATAAAAATAAAAACTACATAAATGATAACTATTTTGGATTGTATTTTTTAAACCACAGAAGTTTTCTAAACCATCTCAGTCTGTTTACTGGTACCCAAAAGTCATGTTAATAGTGAATTGTATGTTGTCACTATTTAATGCTTCTTGAATTCTAGAAATGAGAGTCTGATAGCAAAAATATAGTCTACAGTAATGAAAAGCTGACCTAGCAATTAACAGCACTGCTGCTTTTGCAGATGGCCAAGGTTCAGTTACCAGCACCCACAGGGTATTTCTCAGCTACCTTTAACTCCAGTTTCACAAGATCAATGCCCTCTTCTGACTACCTCTGGCAACAAGCAAACACAAACCCACATGCATTCATGCAAGCCAAACACTCATACATATAAATTTTTTTGGAAACTTTGACATTAATGCCAACTTAATACATTTTACCCCAAGAGGTTAGGTCTGATATCAACTGCTTAAAATTCTCTACCAGCTTTTCTTTAGTAAGATGGCTCTTTATCTTTATCATTTACATTACTCCAACTTTAAAAAGCTTTTGGCTTTTATTGATTTTTAGGGGGCTAAAGAAATGGCTCAGTCATTAAGAGCATCAACTGCTCTTCAAGATGACCCAAGGTTCGACTCCCAGCACCCACCTGGCAGCTCTCAATCCTCTGTTAACTCCAGTTCCAGGGATCCAACACCCTCTTCTGGACTCGACAGGCACCAGGCACACAAGTGGTATAGATTTACATGCAGGAAAAACACCCATACATGTAAAAAGAAAAACTTTTTAAGCTACTTTATTGCTATCTAGCAAAAATGGTGTTATTTAATACCCCAAGCAAATGATTCTTTACTGTGTATGTACCCACGTATATACTGGTCATGCAAGCTAGTTGATACTGGGTGTCTTCCCTTACCAATTCCCATTTTAAGACTGGGTTTCTCAGTGAACCTGGATCAAGTTCACATCCCCCAGTGCTTGGGTTACACAAATTTATCACAAAGCCTGTCTTTTATATGAGTGCTTAGTATCTGAACTCCCATCTCCAAGCTTGCATAGCAGGCACTAAGTCACTGAGTCATCTCCCTAGCCCCAAGGAGATGATTTCTAAAGCTTCAGAAAGTCCTTCATTTCACCTCAACTGATGAAACTTAACTTTTGATAGCTCAAGGGTGACCAGACTACGAAAGAATGGCTCCCAAAAGAACTATATCATATTCCCTCTGAAAGAGAAGCATTCTTTTAAGGAAAAAGTTAGCTATTATTCTTAAAAAATATCTAAATTCCTGAACTCTCTTTAAAGAAATCAAGAAACATACTTTCCTAATGTTAAGCCTACATATTCAATTACACACATCAGCAAAAATTCAAGCAATAGAGAACTGTAAAATAATCTAATTTTCCCCCTTGAGGTCTGTCTAAAATGATGGTGAGCATACCATTCTGAAAATCAGAAAGATACAGTGTACAAAAGATTTTTCCATTTCAACCCAGTCATGGTCCTTGTGAGGTTAAGATCCAGAAGAATCCAAATACAAGGTTTTCCTTGACTACAGCAAATTCAAGGCCATCCTTTGGCTACAAAAAAAAACCCTATTAAAAAAAAAAGGAGTGCCGGACATTGGTGGCTCAGGCATTTAATGCCAGCACTCAGGAGGCAGAGGCAGGCAGATCTCTGAGTTCAAGGCCAGCCTGGTCAACAGAGCCAGTTTCAAGAGCAACCTTTAAAAGCAATACAGAGAAACGTTGTCTCAAAAGGAAGAAAAAAAAAAAAAAAAGAAAAGAAAAGAGGGGAGTCAAATTTGGGGCATTTCAGGATATGCCAGCAAATTAAAGACTATGCAGTTAAGTGCAGCAGTGATATAACCAGGCTGCCTCCATGAAAGAGAATATAGGTCCAATACAAGAAAACCTGGTGAAGCCAGGCGGTGGTGGTGCACGCCTTTATTCCCAGCACTCCTGAGGCAGAGGCAGGCGGATCTCTGTGAGTTCGACGCCGGGCTGGACCGACAGCCTCCAAAACAATACAGAGAAACCCTGTCTCGAAAACCCCCCAAAAAAAACCTGGTGAAAACCTATGGCTGGGCGTTCACAGGCAGGCCCAAAGAAGCCAGCTGATCTTTTGCTTAGTAAACATTTATTTAAAGTGTCTTCTAAACATTTGTGGGGTTTTTTTTTCACTTTTATGTGTGACTGTGTTGCAGGCATCCCAGAAGATGGTGCTGGACTGTTAAAGCTGGAGTACAGGAGACTATGAGCCACTTCATGTGGGTACTAGGAACTAAACTGTGGTTCCTAAGCCATCTCTTCAGGCCACCTACTAGTGATGCTCTCAGTCTTAAGCATAGAAACCAGCTGCAAAGGATGATGTGCGATGCAGAGACTCGTAACTAGTCAAAGGGACTACTGATTGCTTAGCCCTAAATGTATCAACTACTTTATTTATCCCAAGGCTCATCAAGCTGTGCAGAATTGGGAATAGAAAGACTGTCAGAGTTAAAAAAATGGGAGGAGTGCTATGAAGCATGAACTTCTAGATATAACATATGCTTTGTATTCATAGATACACAGGAGCTAAAGGTACGTTTAGCTTAAGGATTAGAGAGGACCTCAGGAGGCCCAGTTTTCCCTGAGATACACTTGAAAGTTAACAGCTATATGAGAGGGGAAGTCATTTTCTTCAGTGGTGTAACCACTACAAAGTTTTCCAGAAAACAGTCTCCTCCTCATGCTCATACTAGTTTAGAACAACAGTATCAGCAAGAGAAGGAAGGGTATGAGAAGGTAATGATCAAGGAGGTAAATGATTAATATCTTATATACAAGTATGAAATTGTCAACATTTTAAAAAATGACTGTAAATATCCCAAATTAAAAAAAAAAAAAAAAAAACATGGTGGTGCATGCCTTTAATCACAGCGCTATTGAGGCAAAAACAGATAGATCTGAGTCCCAGAGCTACAGTGAGACCCAGTCTTAAAAATAAATAAATAAACTCAGAAATTTGAAGGACTTCTAATTCAAATTATCCTGCTTATCCTCTTTAAGAATTTACAGGAGAAATCAGCCTGAAGATTTTATATTTGTTTAGAATCCACAAAATAACCTAATATAACAAGTACCTCTCATACTCAGTTGTCTACAGATATTATAGACATGTGGAGAAAGAGGCAAGAGTTTGAAACCAGCCTGGCCTACAATTAAGTTTTAAGTAGGCCAAAGCTACACAGCTGAAAAGAACATATATCCCTTAAGTTTTAACTAACCCCTGGCTTTTAAACTTTTTTTTTTGCACCTGGCGTTGGTGGCACACGCCTTTAATCCCAGCACTCAGGCAGCAAAAGCAGGCGGGTCTCTGTGAGTTCAAAGTCAGCCTGGTCTACAGAGTGAGCTCCAGGACAGGCTCCAAACCAATACAGAGAAACCCTGTCTCAAAAAACCAAAAACATAAACTTTTTTGCAAATTTTTTAGAAAATATTAATTACATTATTTCCCCCTCCCCTTTATCCCTGCAACTGCCCCCATGTGCCATTTCTCAAGTTAATGGTCTTTAATTATTGTTGTTGCTGGTGGTAACATGGGTGTATGTGTGTATACACTATTGATTTTCTCACCACCCTACCAGGCTGGTCTCAATCATGGTAATCCTTGTGCCTCAAGTACATTCAGACATAAGCCACACCTTACTCAATCTTTTTGATTTGTAGAATTTAATAAAAATGTTACATAAACCATTAATTTTTTACCATTTTTAGAGTACAAAAACAATTAGGTTCTCACCTAATATCTGGTTTTTAAATCAAATATTCCCATTCACAACAAAATCCTTTATATAGTTACCAGATATTATCATCCTGGTGTGTTATTCGTTGGTTGGTTGAGATAAGGTGCAGCCTTGACTGTCCTGGAATCACTCTGTAGGTCAGAGTGACCTCACACTCAAAGATCCCCCTACCTCTACCTCCTGAGTGCTGGGAATAAAGGCATGCACTACCACAACCCAACTGACTATTTCTTGATTCTGTTTTATTTAAATGTATGGATGCTTGGCCTATGCATACATAATGTTTGTATACCACATGCATGCCTGGTGCCACCAAAAGAAGGCATTAGATCCCCAGGAACTAGAGTTACAGATGGTTTTGGGCTGCTCTGTGGGTGCTCAGAGTTGAATAAGGGGTCTCTGGAAGAACAGCCCGTGCTTCTAACAGCTGAGCCATTTCTTCAGCCCTCTTTTGTGAATTTCTGGTAAAGGGAAAAATATGGTTCCAGGTTTAGGAAAAACATTTGTGAGCCACATCACAAACCTTTAAACTTAAAAGACGTATAGAAAGACAGATGTTTCAGTAATCAACTAGGAATTGTATAAAACCATCTTAACAGATCCTGAATCTTATCTATTATCCCTACTATAACATTTTCTTAGGAAGAGTAAAAAGCACACTGCCTCTGCAGCACTTCAAAAACTGTCTAATAAAGCACATAAGGAAACCTGACATTAAGGATAGAAAACATAAAGACTAATAAAGGGGAGGGGCACAACTTACCAGTTTAACAGCCTCTTGTGCTGCTTCTTTTGTACAAAAAGTGACAAACGCATAACCTCTGTTGAGACCAGTAAGTGGATCCATCATTAAACGAAGATCCCATATAGGTCCAGCTTTCTCAAATAATGGAACAAGCTCATCCTCAAATAGATCTCTGGGGATCTTCCCCACAAATATCTGTAAATTAATATAAATTCACAATGATGCAGAATTCTTTAGGAAATCAGATAACTTACTTTTACTACAAATAATACAAGTTTTTAAGTTTGTTTACCTCAGTGCCAACAGAAGGCTGCTGACCTGAATAAATGGAATCTGGAGGTGGTCCCCCATACTTCCTCTGTCCGGTAGTCACATCAAGTGTATAGCCTGTTCTATCCAAGAGTGCCTTGAAAAGTCCAAATATTATTAATGCTTCATTCGCATGATCACACACATAGTTAGAAATTAATCAATAGTAGTCAGTTAACAGCCAATCCTATTCAAATCTGTTCAATTATCTTAGCAACATCCCTCCATACAAATGTGTATGGTCTGTACTAGAATATTCCCTTTTATATATACTTAATTTCAGGATCCTGCAAATATTAGTTTTTAGTGTCCAATTAATTACTGAGCAATAGAAACTAAAATCAGGACTGGAGAAATGGCTCGGTGGTTAAGAGCACTGACTGCTCTTCCAAAGGACCCTGGTTCAATTCCCAGTACCCACATGGCAGCTAACAATTGTCTATAACTCCAGAATCCAACACCCTTACACAGGCAAAATCTCAAAAAAAAAATAGTAATAACATAAAATAAATGTTAAAAAAACTAAAATCAATCCATCAACAACTTGAGATATATTCACTCTGCTAATAAAAACTCATTAAAAATGACTGCAGCCATTTGATTACTTCCCAACTCTGAGTTTACCCAATAAATTCTTGTACCCAACTCCTAGACACACAATGCCATTTACTGGCATTTTGTCACCTCTGAGGATACCACTCTACTCCTTAAACCAAGTCTATAAACTTGGAAGTTACATCAAAACCGTTATTATCTGGTGCTAAAGAATATATGCCACACAGCCTGGCTCATTCAGAAAAAAAAGACAAAATGATTTTGAAAATTGTATGAAACTACAACAATATAATCTCTAGATTTACTTCCCTCAACTTTTAAAACACAATTATGACTTTCTCTTTATCTCTCCTTATAGATAATAATTAAGCCATAAAATCTCAGAAGTCCTGTTTTTCATTCTATCAACTACAAAACAATTTTCTAACAAAACTGTGTTAGCTAGCTGACAATTCGAAATAAAGACATGACAAAACTTATCAAAATGTTATTAAATGACAAAGAGACTGAGACAGAGACACTTCAGTGCCCCAAAATTTCATCTTTCCTACTTAAATAGCATTACACTTGAAATTGAGACTACATATTACTCAGTGGTAGAGTGTTTGCTTAATTATGACGTATCAAAAAAAATCAATTTAAATATTCATCGGCTGGGAGTTGATGGAGAATACCTTTAGTCCCAGCACTCAGCAGAGGCAGGCAGATCTCTGTGAGTTTGAGACCAGCCTGATCTACAAGAGCTAGTTCCAGGACAGCCTCCTAAGTCACAGAGAAAACCCTGTCTAGTAATCTTGAACTTTTTAACAAAGTTTCTAAAACTGCTTAGGTACCTTTTTCATTACACTCAAATTTTACTCCTTAAAAGTTTAAGGCTATGTATGAATATTAATTACACCAAATAGGTCACCTTTCCTTTTCCTTATAAATACATGCTACAAAAACAAAAGGTTTTATAAAAATATTTATGTCCCAAATAACACTGTCAATAGAGGGAAAAATAGCCGGGCGTTGGTGGCGCACGCCTTTAATCCCAGCACTCGGGAGGCAGAGGCAGGCGGATCTCTGTGAGTTCGAGGCCAGCCTGGTCTACAAAGTGAGTTCCAGGACAGCCTCCAAAGCTACAGAGAAACCCTGTCTCGAAAACCAAAAAAAAAAAAAAAAAAAAAAAAAAAAAGAGGGAAAAATAATTTATCCACCTCCATCAAACATCTTTATAAAAATGTAACTTTTTAGGTCCCATTAAAGTTCATTCAACACACCTCCTTCCAGATTTTCAAAAAGTAAATTAACCATCGCACTGGCATAATTGCAATGGAAACAACTAAAGCTCATTTTTAATGGAAATCTAAATGATAGTTCAAACTCAATCCACTCAATACCTAGACATGTGAAGACTCATGGTTTCTAATAACAACATTAACTTCATATTCCAATCATGTCCATGATCTAGGTCTCCTTTTCCAATAGGGGTAAAATACCACACATTTATGCCCTTCTTAGCAACTGGTTTTCTTAAATCATAACTGTTACCTCAAGAACAGTTGAACAATATTAAAAAGCACCAACTTAAAAAACTAACATAGCTGGGCAGTGGTGGTGCACACCTTTACTCCCAGCACTCCGGAGGCAGAGGCAGGTGGATCTCTGTGAGTTAGAGGCCAGTCTGGTCTTAAGAGCCTCCAAAGCTGCACAGAGAAACCTATCTCCAAAACAAAACACACACACACACACACACACAAACCTTAAAGCTACAGAAAGTTCTCAAGCACATACCTTAATCTTCGACTCATCTGGTCCTTTACTGGAGTCCGCTACTTTGGTCCCTTGCTTCTCTCTCTGCCTGTAAGTCTTCATGACTCCACATAAAAAGGCACTTTTGTTCTGTAAAGAAATTTTCCATTCATATTAACATTACTATTATGTCTGTGTCTAATTAAATTTAAATGAGCAGACCAAAAGTACTCATTTTTCCTTTCTACACTGAAATTAAATTAACATTACCTGCACATGAGAGAGATCACTGTCTTTAAACTGTTGAAGTACTGCCAATGCGCCGTCTTCATTGAACTCTTTTAAAGCTTCGATAGCTCTTTCATCTAAATCACTATGTGCAACTAGCCCTGGAAAGAGAAAACTTAAGTTAGTTATCACCTTTTAAAATTTCCAAATTACTTCTTCAGAAAGCCCTGCATTGGCCAATACAGGTACACACACGTGGCGATTCTATTCCCCTAACCTACATAATGAAGAATATACTTTAGCCATTCTGAAGTAAGTCCTCTCAACTACGCAGAAAGTAGTCAACATATTTTACATCCCATTATATGTCCAAGTAATCCTGAACACTGAAATATTTCTACAATAAATATAGAGGCCTACAAATCCTGTCAACCAACAAAACACCAAGCATAACAACTGCATGGCTACCAATGTCAAATGCCACTAGAAAAGGAACCACCACACCAAGAAAGACAAGAAAACTAGCCTACAGTAACCGTTATTAAACAAGAACCCTGCTTTAAAAATACCCCAAAAAGTCACATGGCTGCTCTCAACCTTCAACAGCTGGTGCTACTGTCATATACTTATCCATCAGGCCAGACAGCCTTCCCCTAGGGAGGTCTTTTTCCCACTTCATCCCTCCCTCTTCACTCTAAACTCTAGATCAAACCTAAGTTAACCAACTATCAGAACAAGGCAAAGCTCCAGTTCCCACCTTTATTGGAAACCACAAAAAGTTGCTATTTTAGCTCAAAGCCAGAAATCCAATAGAAAAATTTCATAATGTAATTTTGCAAGTGTTAGTTCTTACCTGCAACGTAAATTTCATCTAGTTTTTCAGCAACTTTCTGTGGTAAACCAGCATCAAGCAATGTCTGAAAATTTTCTGAATGGATAACTGCAGAAGTAGTATCCATGGGCTCTTCAGTACCATTTCCATTAACATGTTCTGTAGCCATGTTTCCAGAGATCTGTTCAAACGCAATAAGCAAAATTAAACTAGGATCTTCAAAAAGAACAGTGGACAATGACAGTCCCAATCTTTACTTTCTACCAGTAACTACAACCAGCCAGCTTGCGCCTCCCTCGAAAGAAACCTTACAGTCACCATCGCCTGACAAGCAAGATTTGGAGCCCGGGGTACAGACGGACCGATTCACTACATTCTTTCCTGAGCACCACCCCTGACTTCACCTGCTAACACTCGCTAGGAAAAACCTTATTACAAATGAAGCCCAATCAGCACAGGGACCGGCCGAGCCTGCCACATGCAGCAGTTCCAAAACGGAGAATAAGGTGTGTGTGAAGAAAGCAACGCTGGGCTTGTCTCTCTCCAAGGTAAACCAGAAAGTGCGCTTTTCCCGCCTGCCGCTTATAGATCAGTAACAGCCAGCGAAGAACAAAGCGCTCACACAAGCCACCTTCCCACCACCCAATTCCTCCACCCTTCACCCCCACACCCCAAAGCCCGCCCCCGACTCCGCACCCGGAGCGGCAGCTTCACCACTGCGGCCGCCAGGAGCCCATTAGAAACACGTGCTCTGCGCCTTCAAATGTCCTACAACTTCCTTCAACGGAAACCCACCGAGTAGCGGGCCAGGGCGGTCGTCACCGCCTCCCAACATCAACCCGCAGTCGCGGTCCGAGCCCCCCGAACGGTGCAGCCGCACAATCTCGCCCCTCAACACCGAGGCCGCGGCGGCGCCAGGCCACGGGCTCTCCCCGCCCCCCAGCGCCGCCGTCTCCGCCTTGACACATGGCTCTCCGCCCCGGGCGCTCCCCAGTCGCCCGCGACCCCCGGCCTCCCGCACCCCTCGGTGCAGTGGCTGCGGCGCCGAGGCCGACAGCCCGCGCCGGGAGGGCGTTCCGCCGCCAGGCGCACGCCCGCGGGAGCCGAGCACCGCCCAAGCCCGACGGCCGGCCGCGGGACAGCACCCGCGCCTCTCCGCCCACTCCCGCGCCGCCGGCCACGACAGCACCAAGTCCGCCCGCCGCTCGCGGTCCGCGCGGGCCACGGGGCTGCCGAGGCGCCTCCTCCCGGAGCGCCGCAGACAAAGCCCAGCCGCGGCAGCACATGGAGAGGAAGAAGTGGCGGCGGCGCCGCGGCCTACTCCCTGGCAGCCCCGGCCAACGTGCTCCTCTCTCCCCCTTGGAATCCATTTTCCAGAAAAGCCGGTTTCTCCCCGCGCCGCCCTCCCCCAAGCTCCCTCCACAATGTCATGGAGCTCCCCTCCCAGAGCCGGGTGCCGGCGGTCGTTACCTCCCCGCGGGGCTGCGGCCGAGGAATCCTGTCCGACCGGGTCGGGTGGCGGGGAACGCGTGCTCGCTGCTCCCTGTGTCCGGCGCGAGTGGAGCTGTTGTAAAATGGCGGCCGAAGCTCACGCCGCTGGCAGCAAACCCGATCCAGTTCCACTCGCCTCCGAGCGCGCTCCCAGTGCGCGCGCGCGCCCCCGCGTGACCCCCTTTCCCTCCCTCCCTGGCGCGTCCGCTTCTCTCACTCACTCCCTCAGCCCCTGCCCTCCTACAGCTCCTCCTTCTCCCCCAGCCACGGCCGCCGGCCGCCCTGTCCTCTCGGCCTTCCTCCTTTCCCTGCCTGCACCTCCTCCCCCAGCGTCCCCACTCCCGTCCGCGGCCGCTCAGACACGAGTGGCCGCCCTTCTCCTCCTCGCTGGCACTCCGGCACACGCCCTCCCTCGCTAGCTCTCTCGGCCCGTCCCCAGTCCCTGCCGAGTCGCTCTTTCTCTCTCCCGCGCTGACGTGACGACGCAGCCGACGCCTCGGGACGCGCGCCCGTGGGCCCCGCCCCTCGCCCCGCCCCCAGCTCCCGGCTGGGAAGGGGGGCTGAGACCCCGCCCTTCCGCCGCGGCGGCGGTGTGGGGCCAAGTGAATGAGAGACCCCGCCCTCTGCGCGGACACTCCCTCGTGCTCCGCGGGCGGGGCGGCCTGCTCGGCGTGTCCCACTCGTTCTTTGTCAGGAGACAAGCATGTCCCCACCCCGCCCTCCCCGCCCCCACCGCCCCACCGCCGGCCCGGGCTCCGAGGGCTCCGAGGGCTCCCGGTACTAGTCGCCCGCTCTGCCGCCGCACCGCGCCCTGGGCGCTCGGGAAGCTGCAGGCGCACGTGTCCCCCGGGGCGGGGCGAGGCGAGGCAGACAATGGGGCTGCGGGGGAGGGGAGCCGCACGGGGATGGCGGAGCTCGGGGCGACCGGGTGGCGGGGCTCGAGTTCGGGAGTCACCCCGGGGAGCCCCGGCTTCCGCCGCTGGACAATGGGGCATCCCGCGGCCCGGCGCGCGCCGTCCTCCGCTCCCACGAATCCCCTGGGCGGAGGGAGGGGCGCCGCGCGGCGGGTTCGCGAGGAAATCCCAGTGCCTCCCGCCTGGGGATGACACCGAGGCCAGATTTGGAAGCTTAACCGGCCCGGTGGTGTTGGGTTGTGCAATATTCCGTTTCTGTCCCTGGCCTTTTAAGCAGTTGAGTGCTCCTCCTGGCACACTTTGATCAACTTGAAGCAGCACAAAGCTTCGTGATTAGGACAACTGTGAAGGAAATGTCCGTGTTTCTTTTCAAACATCTTGGCAACTAAATGTTATGTGGAGTGACATTTCCTTTGTAACCGTTTACGAGGTACAAGAAAGACAAGACAAAGGCGCTTGTATCTCAGACGATATGGATACTAATTTTAGCCAGAGCAACCGAAATGAAAATAGCATTATCCTTTTGACAAAAATAAATAAAAGCTTATTTTTAGAAAGCTACTGGTTCCCCCCAAATGAGCTTTATGCTGTGATAGCAAGCCCACAGTCCAAAGAAAGTTAGAGGAACACTCTTCGAAGTGCCTAGGCACATAAACTGGTGCTTTGACAAATGGACCAAGTAGGGAATATTTCTGAAGTAGTATCTAACCAAAACCTGTTTAATAAGGCTCTGGATTTCCACTGCCTAAATCCCTTACTATCAAACATTCTTGCTGTAGGATTTGATTACTACAACGAGATTTTACTTTGTATCTCAAAGGTCTGGATAATGGTATCAATGACAAGCAACCAAAATCTTAATAGAGGTGATTTTAAAAGCCTATGGATGGCACACGCCTTTAGTCCCAGCACTAGGGAGGCAGAGGCAGGTGGATCTCTTGTGAGTTCGAGACCCGACTGTTCTACAAGAGCTAGTTCGAGGACAGCCTCCAAAGCCACATAGAAACCCTGCCTCGGAAACCCCTCCCCCCCAAAAAAAGAGCCAATCCCTAGGCAATGTGAAGAACTCTCAGAAGGAGACCTTTCCATCTGACCTAAATTCCTTCCGTGTCTTAGACCTTTTTTCCTCTGCACTTTTGTGCGGGCTTAATTGTCTGTATGTGTTTGTAGGCATGTCATATGAGTGTGTACTTGTGAGTGCAGGTGCACACAGAGGCACTGGATCCCACTGGAGCTAGAGTGACAAGCAGTCGCGAACTTCTGGATTTGGGTGCTAGGAACCAAACCTCGGTCCTCTACAAGAGCAGCAGTAAGCACCTTTAACTGCTGAGCATCTCTCCAGGCCCCATATTTTTAAGACCCTTTGAATACTCTGAGGTTTCAAAAGAAAGAAACTGAACACCTAATCCTTCCGTTAATCGTCTCCATAATCCCAGCAGGAGGAGACTAAATAGCAAGTTCAAGTCCAGCCTTGGCACTTTGAGGTGCTGTCTGAGAACAAAATGGCAGCATTCCCAGAGTTACCATTGACAGGACATACTTCCATTAGCATCCAGGAGCCTGAGTCGGAAAAAGAGTCGTGTAGGACACCAGATTCTCCCGCTGACATCAGTTAGTCAAATCCTATCAGTCATGTGCTCTCCCAAAATTCCCTATCTGCCTTGCAACCATGCAAAGCCACCACCCTCTACCATGTAAACTAAAAATGGATCGTTCTGATTCATCCCCTCTGGCAATGCTGGTCCACTCAAGGCTAGCCTGAGACTGCTGGTTTGTGTGCACAGTCATCCCCCTGCCCATGTCCTTACTTTACAGATCCTATGCAACACTTGTGGTTCAGTGGTCCATCCTGCTTGATCTCCAACATCCTCCTCCATCCCCCAAGAGGAAAATTACACTCAGGAGAAAATTCTAGACCAACTGTGTCTGCCTTCCCCCCTCAGTGTCATGTAGCTCAGCCGGCCCAGGACGACCTTGAATTTCTGATGCTCCTACCTCCACCTCCCGTGTTGGGATTGGCTGCACGTAAGCTAGACACGCACTCTGTCACCTGAGCTACATCCCGAGCTCAAGAGCTCAAATCTTTAAGTCAACAAGGCCCTCCACTAACACCCTTGTCTCTCCATTTCAGCCAACCTCAGCTGGCTTTTCCTCAATTCTGGCTTTTGTAAGGTAGCTCAAACTAAGGACTTATTCAGAGAAGCGGCTGGTGTCCTGGGAAGGACTGAATTAAAAACATACAGCTACACTCTCTGCTAAACCCCTAGCAAGAAAATAAAAATTAAAACTAGCTGACGGTGGTGGCTCACAGCAGAGAACCTCTGTGAGTTTGAGGCCAGCCTGATCTACAAAACTGCACAAAGAAACTCTGACTGGGAAAAATAAATTATTTATATGTATATATATATGTATATATATACATATGTGTGTGTGAACAGATGATTGGTTTTATTTAGTTTTATGGTATTTTATGTTTGTTTATATGTATGTTTATTTATGACACAGGGTTTTTCTGTGTGGCCTTGGCCATCCTGGAACTCGATCTATAGACCAGGCTGGCCTCAAACTCAGAGACTTGCCTGTCTCTGCCTCCCAAGTGGAATGCTAAGATTAAAGGCTCCTGCCACCACCACCTGACTGGTTTTATGGTTTTTGGGTTTTTGTTTATTTGGCTAGTTTTTCAAGACAGGATTTCTCTGTGTAACAGCTCTGGCTCACCTGGAACTCACTTTGTAGACCAGGCTGGCCTCAAACTCAGAGATCGACCTGACTCTGCCTCCCTAGTGCTGGAATTAAAGGCATGCGCTACCACCACCTGGCTACCTTTCCCATTATGTTGACCTTTACTCCCACAAAAAAATAACGGCAATCACTATAGGTATGGTTGTGCACCCCTGTAATCATAGCCCTGTAGAGACTGAGACAAGGGGATCAAAAATTCAAAGCCAGGGCTGTTCAGATAGCTAAGCAAATAATTTCAATTCAGTCCCCAGAATCTACATATGAAACAAGAGCACCAACTTCCCAAAATTATCCTCTGATCTCAACCTATGCACCAATACACATACATCTGCAGGTGTAAACATACAAAGAAAAAGAGAAAAAGAAAGGTTTTAAAGACCAAGGCCAGGGCCAGCAAGATGACATAGTAGGGAAAGCGCTTGTCTCAAAAGCCTGCTGTGTGGGAGCTGGAGAGATGGCTCAGTAAGAGCACTCACTCCTTTTCAAGAGAACCTGGGGTCAATTCCCAGCACTCCGGTGGCAGCTAACAACTGTCTCTAATCTCCAGTTCCACAGGACCCAATACTCTCTTCTGGCCTCTGCAGGCACTGCAGTGATCTATGGATGTTCATGCAGGCAGATTCATGTAAAAATAAATATTTTTTTAAAAACTGCCAATCTGACTTGGTTAAGAGCACTTACTTCTCCTGCAGAAGACCTGGGATTGGTTCCCAAGCGCCCACATGGCAGCTAACAAACTCCAGTTCCAGGGGATCTGGTCCCCTTTTCTGTCTGCTGTGGTCACCAGGCACAAAAGTGGTACACATACACTGTTGCAGGCAAAAGCATTCATGTCCATAAAAAAATATACATTTTTAAAATCAAAAAGGAAACACTAAGGGCTAGACAGATGTCTGTCAGTGAATTGCTTGCTGTGCAAGTATGATGCTCTGAGTTCACACCTCAGCACACATGTAAAAAGTGGGCATAGTGGCACACTTCTGTTATGTCAGCACTAGGGAGGCAGTATCAGAAGGGGCTCAAAGCTCAGCCAGCCTAGCCTAATCAGCTCCTCGTGAAAAAACTCTGTTTCAAAATCAAGATGGACAGTCCTGAAAAATGATGCCTCAGGCCTCTACAAACACAACATGTTTGCACTTGCACACACACCAAACACACAAAGGCTGATGATCTCTGATTTTGGAATTTTGGATATCATTCCCAGCTTGTATTGGTGAAATCAGCACTCACATTCACTATCCATGACACACCATTTTGCTTTTGTTTTTGTTTTTCCAGACAAGGTCTCTCTAAGTAGCCCTGGCTGGCCTGGAACTCACTAGATAGATCAGGCTGGCCTTCAACTCACAGAGACCTGCCTCTCTGCCTCCCAAGATCTGTAGTTAAAGGCATGCTCTACCATGTCTGGTTGATAATTTGATTTTAATGTTTGCAGATACACATGTATGAAATATAAACAATATTTGTAACATAATATGAAACTAGATTGTTGGCCAACCAAGTGTTGTGATACATGCTTATAATCCCAGAGTCAGAAGACTGAGGCGCCTCAGTGGTGAAGAGCCCTTGTGGCTCTTACAGGGGACTTGAGCTCAGATCCCGGTACACAGGTTTAGCAGCTCTCAACCCCATCTGTAATTTCGGCTTCAAGATATCAGATACCTTCTTCTGACCTCCATGGGCAGCCACAGGCACATGCGTATAAAGACATGGATGTGGGCTGGAGAGAAGGCTCAGAGGTTAAGAACACTGGCTGTTGCTGCTCTTCCAGAGGTCTTGAGTTCAATTCCCAGCAACCACATGGTGGCTCACAACCATCTGTATTGAGATCTGGTGCCCTCTTCTGGCCGGCAGGGATACATGCAGACAGAACACTGTGTACATAACAAATAAATCTTAAAAAGAAAAAAAGACGTGGAGGGAGAAAGAACTGGAATTGGTATGTAAAATAAGCAACAATGCCGGGTGGTGGTGACACACGCCTTTAATCCCAGCACTCGGGAGGCAGAGGCAGGCAGATCTCTGTGAGTTCCAGGCCAGGCTGAACCGACAGCCTCCAAAACAATCCAGAGAAACCCTGTCTCGTAAAACCAAATAAATAAATAAATAAATAAATAAATAAAGCAACAACAACAATAATAATAAAGACATAATGGGGGGGAACGAAGAAAAAAAAGACATAATGCACACCCTGACACATAAAAGTAAATTGAAAAACAAAATTTCCAGCTTGGCGTTGGTGGCACACGCCTTTAATCCCAGCACTCGGGAGGCAGAGGCAGGTGGATCACTGTGAGTTCGAGGCCAGCCTGGTCTACAGAGTGAGTTCCAGGACAGGCTCCAAAGCCACAGAGAAACCCTGTCTCGAGAAACCAAAAAAAAAAAAAAAAAATCCGTATTCATTTGCTTCATTATTCTTTCCAGTCATGTGACTTTTGAAATGATGAGAAATAAAATAAAACTGTTGAATTGGCAAATAATTAAAGGCAGGCCCACAGGCAGGATTGTTTGGATTCTTATTTTAAATTCTTCCATATACTCAAAGCCACTTAAAAAAAATCAAGGTGGGGAGTGATGGCATGTCTTCGATCCCAGAACTCAGGAGGCAGACGCAGGGGGATCTCTGTGAGTTCAAGGCCAGCCTGGTCTACAAAGTGAGTTCTAGGACAGCCAGAACTGCTACATAGAGGAACCCTGTCTCACAAATAAATAAATAATCAAGCCAGACAGTGGTGGCACAAGCTTTAATCCTCAGGAGGCAGAAGAAGGTGGATCTCTGAGTTTGAAGTCAGCCTGGTCTACAGAACAAGTTCCAGGACAAAAAAAAAAATGGGGTGATGGTGACACACACCTTTAATCCAGAACTCGGGAGAGAAACCTTGTCTCAAAACAAACAAACAAAAACATGCACAACTAAAACAAGCATTTTTTTTCTTTTCTGCATCTTCTAAATTTTCTGCAATGATTATATAATAGATTTTCAGGTGAGGAGGGAATCTTCCAATTTATATGAAGGGGAAAATCCACAACACAAAGTCCTTCTTTAGACAGAACTGTGAGAACCTGTCTTGGAATTAAAAAAAAAGAAAGAAAGAAAGAACCCAATTTGAAATAGTTGAAAAGCCTGGCAGTAGTGGTGCACACCTTTAATCCCAGCAGAGGCAGAGGCAGGAGGATCTCTGAGTTCGAGGTCCGCATGATCTACAGAGTAAGTTCCATGACAGGCTCCAAAGCTACATAGAGAAACCCTGTCTCAAAACAACAAAATCAAACAAACAAAAAAGGTGAACTATCTGAACAGATATCTAATGAAGAAATAGAGGCAGAAAACAAGTATATGAAAAGTTGTTAGTTTGAATGAAAAATGTGCCCTATAGTCTCAAGCATTTGGATGCCTGGTCCCCAATTTATGGTGTGGTTAGGGAGACATAGGAGGTGTGGTCTTGCTGGAGGAAGTATGTCACTGAAGACAGGCATTAAGAGTTTAAAAATTTGCCAGGAGATTGTGGTGCATGTCTTTGCCAGCACTAGGGAGGCAGAGGCAGAAGATCTCTGTGAGTTCAAGTTCTACAGAATGAATTGCAGGACAGTCTCCAAAACTACACAAAGAATTTCTGCCTCAAAAAACAAACAAGCCGGGCATTGGTGGTGCACGCCTTTAATCCCAGCACTTGGGAGGCAGAGGCAAGCAGATCTCTGAGTTCGAGGCCAGCTTGGTCTACAGAGCGAGTTCCAGGACAGCCTCCAAAACAATACAGAGAAACCCTGTCTCAAAAAACAACAAAAACAAAAAACAAACAAACAAAAAAACTAGCTAGAAAGCTGGGTAAGGTGACTGGTGCCTGTAATTCCAGCATTGAGAAGGCTGGAGCCAGCCTGGGTTACATACTGAGTTACATTCCAGCCTAGGACACAATGTGAGAGCCTGTCTCAAACAAACAAACGCTACAAAAATAAGAAGACATAGAGGAATGCCAACTGCAAGTTACTTAATGAAAAAAGCTAATTTGGAAAGGCTCTATACTGTTTGCTTCCAATTATATGATGTTCTGAAACTAGAGACAGGATGGAGAGATGGTTCAGCAGCTAAGAGCACTTGTTGCTCTTACAGAGGACTCAAGCTCTGTTCCTAGCCCCACCCACTTGGTGGCTCATGACTATCTGTAACTCCATTTCCAGGGTATCTAATGCCCTCTTCTGTAATGTGATAAATAAAAGACCCAGAGATTGATATTGGGGTTCAAGCTTCAAGCTGAAAATCAGAAAAGCAAAGCAACCAGTCACTAGTTCTTTTTTTTTTTTTTTAATTTCAGTCACTAGTTCTTACCTCTGCCTCAGACTGAAATCCCAGACTGCTATGCTCTCCTCAACGTGGTTGGAGAATCCTGAGACTTCAATGTCTTCCTTTCTTTGATGTGAATGCCAGCTCTGAGACTTGTTCCTGCCTTAAGTACCTCTCATGAGTCCTGGGATTAAAGGCATGTGAGCCCAAGTGCTGAGATCATGTTTGTGTAAGCTGTTTCTCTTTAGGACTTGATGTATTTCTTGTAGCTCATGGTGGCCTTGAACTAACATAGATCCATCTACTTCTACCTCCCAAGTGGTGGGATTAAAGGTGTACCACTGCCTGGCTATTTTTCCCAAGACAGGGTTTCTTTGTGTGTAGTTTTGGAGCCTGTCCTGGCACTCTCTCTGTAGACCAGGCTGGCCTCGAACTCACAGAGATCCACCTGCCTCTGCCTCCTGAGTGCTGGGATTAAAGGCATGTGCCACCAACGACCAACTCTGTTTTCTGAATCCTCAGGCAAGCTTTAATCTTAAATAATGTATCAACACACTCTTCTGGCCTCTGTGGCACTAGTCACATACATGGTGCACATATGTACATGCAGAAACATAAAATTATATGTATTTATATTTTTTTATTTAAAAAGTGACTGGAAACTCAACGTGGAAGAAGGAAGGAGAAACGAAATCTAAATACACCAGGATTTTTAAGGTTCTGTGCTGACTATTTTTATGTCAACATGCCACAAGCTAAAGTCATCTCAGAAGAGGGAGGCCCAGCTGAGAAATTCCCTCCCAATGATCTGGCTGTAGGCAAGCCTGAAGGGCATTTTCTTAACTAGTGATTGATGGGCAGGGGTCACCCCATTGTGGGTAGTGCCATCCTTAGGCTGATGGTCCAATGCACTGAGCAAACCATGAGGAACAAGCCAGTAAGCAGCACTCGTCCATGACCTCAACATCAGCTCCTGCCTCCATGCTCCTGCCCTGCTAAGAAAAAGTTCCTGTCCTGGCAGCTGGAAAGATGGCTCAGCAGTTAAAGGCACTGACCGCTTGCCCCAAAGACCCAGGTTCAAATCCCAGCATCCGAAAGACAGCTAACAACTGTCTGTAACTCCAAGATCTGACACTCTCACACAGATTTGCCAGCAGGCAAAACACCAAATAACATAAAATAAAAAGGGTTTTCGAGACAGGGTTTCTCTGTGGCTTTGGAGCCTGTCCTGGAACGCACTCTGTAGACCAGGCTGGCCTCGAACTCACAGAGATCCGCCTGCCTCTGCCTCCCGAGTGCTGGGATTAAAGGCGTGCGCCACCAACGCCCGGCTCGGTTGTTCTGATTTTTAAGATGATTTATTACAGGAAAAAAGAAAGCATAGCAATACTTCTTTCACTGAACATGCCCATGAGAGGATATCTCAAAGCCGTCTTCAAAGGTGACTATTCAAACACCACCTGTACACACACACACACACACACACACACACACACACACACACACACACACAGGCACGCACGCACTCACGCACGCGCACACACACACATGCACACACACACACACACACACACACACACACACACACGATAAGGAAGCCACTATAGCTACCACAGTGTTATTATAGTACACTTAACCTAGGACACATGCTCCATGTCTTGCCTAATTACGAATAAGGAATGACCGAATGGAAATTATGGGTTGCTTTATCTTTCCCTTGCTTTCTATGTCATTATTTCTAGTATAATGGCAGGCTATTAAGGTCTGTAGTCATAGGTAGTTCTTAAAATGCCATTGCTCTTTTTTTTCTGCCTTCAAAACAAGTTCTGGGCCCTCAGAGGAAAGCCAGGCATTTCTGTATTGACTTAGAGTGAGGACACTCACCTTGTACTCATTTGGAGCTTCACTGCACTCTGGCATGTGGTGAGTCCACTGAAGTGCTGTCCTTGCGAGGTGCCATGGCCACTTTATCAAAATGCGGAGGGATGAAATGACAAGCACACATATTGTGTATATCTCCCCTGCTCACACATGTATCCTATCATAGAAGCAGAGTTTCTTTGTTGTTTGTTTATTGGAGACATGCTCTCATAAAACCCTGGCTGGTTTTGAACTCACTCTGTAGCTAAGGATAATCATCTTTCTGCCTCCTCCAAGTACAGCAATTACAGGTATGCACTGTTACACTGAGCTCAAAGTACAAGTTTAAGAGACAATGATAGTGATTTTAATAATGCATATCTGTAAGTTCAACACTCAAGAGGCTAAGACAAGTTTAAAAGCTGAAGGCCCTCCTTTATTGTATGAGGAGTTCAAGACTAACCTGAACTAAATAGAAAAAACAGTCTCAAAAAGAAAAAATTGCCAAGGAATGCTAGAGTAATTGGGAACAGAACAAAAAAAGCTGGTACAGAACATTAAGTGACACTAACAGTGCTGCAGAAGATGGATCTTGGAAAGAATCTGAGAAGGAGCAGGGAGACAATGTTTAAAAAACACAGGAGTGGATGATGTTAGATACACCTAAGGAAAGAACATCAAGAAGGAAAAAGTGGTCAACAAGGCTGGCTTATTTAGGCTTTATATTGCTGTGATGAAACACCACAACCAAAAGCAACTTCAGGAGGAAAGGGATTATTTCTCCTCCATATCCTGAGTAATAGTCCATTGAGGAAAGCCAAAGCAGGAACTTAAACCAGGCAGGAACCTGGAGGCAGGAGCTGATGCAGAGGCCATGGAGGGGTGCTTGAAGGAACACTGACCCACGTGAGCATGTGACTCTGACAGGCCTTGCCCTTCCCTCTTCTCTCTGCATTGCTAAAAACCTTTAGCTTACATCCCTAAAGCTAGCCATCAAGTTCTATTCTCTTATTTGGACACCTTCTTCTTCTTCTTCTTCTTCTTCTTCTTCTTCTTCTTCTTCTTCTTCTTCTTCTTCTTCTTCCTCCTCCTCCTCCTCCTCCTCCTCCTCCTCCTCTTCCTCATCTTCTTCTTTGTTGTTTTTTCAAGACAGAGTGTCTCTGTGTAACAGTCCTAGCTGCCCTGGAACTCTCTTTGAAGACCAGGCTGGCTTTGAACTCACAGAGATCCACATGCCTCTGCCTCTGCCTCCTGAGTGCTGGGATTAAAGGTATGTGCCACCACCACCCTGCTATTGGACACTTTCTTATGCCAGACTCATTCCTGAGGATAAATATCAAAGTCTAGCAATCAAAAACCCTCTTTGGTTCAATCTAATTAACATGCCCATCAAATATACCACCACATCCTAGCCCATTCTATCACAGACCTTCCCTTTTTCTCTTCTTAAAAACTATACTTGTGTGGTAGTTTAAAGGCAATTGACCCCACAAGTTCATAGGGAAGGGCACTATTAGGAGATGTGGCCTTGTTGCAGTAGGAGTAGCCTGGTTGGAGGAAGTGTGTCACTGTGAGGGAGAGTGTGCTTTGAGGTCTCACTTCCTGTTGCCTGCAGATCAAGATGCAGGACTCTCTGCTCCTCCAGTACTATGTCTGCCTGCATGTGACCATATCCTGCCATGTTAATGGACTAAACCTCTGAACTGTAAGCCACCTGTATTAGTTAGGGTTTTTATTGCTGTAAAGAGACACCATAACCACAGCAACTCCTATAAAGAAAAAACATTTAATTGAGATGACTTGTTTCGGTTTCAGGGGTTCAGTCCTTTATCATCATGACAGGAGCATGGCAGCATGCAGGTACAGTAGATGATAGTCCTACATCTTACAAGCAACAGGAAGTCAACTAAGACACTGGATGGTATCCTGATCATAGGAAACATCAAAGCCCACCCCCACAGTGACACACTTCCTCCAGCAAGGCCATACCCACTCCAACAAAGTCAAACCTTCTAATAGTACTATTCCCTGTAATGTGCATTCTTCCCACCAGCCTGGTCCCTGAACCCCATCAGTCCCAAATGAACATGCAGGATGCTATATTAATTATAAAGCTGTTGGCTGTTTTCTATGGTTCCTTAGCGGCTAGCTCTGACTCATAACTGCTAATCTGAGTATTTCCATGTGGTCTTCTCTTACTGGAGAAAGGGTCTGGACCTCTTACTTTTCTCATGTCCTACATGGTGACTGACTGTGCCTCCGTTTCCCAGAATCCTCCTCAACTCCTAGTCCCACCTTTCTTGCTTCCCTGTTGGCCAACAGTACTTTATTCGTCAACCAATAAGACAGACATATACATAGAAGGACTTTCCCCATCAACTCCCTATGAGATTATGGGTGCCAATTACATTTAAACTACCACACCACCCTAATTAAATGTTTTTCTTTATAAGAGTTGCCATGGTTGGGGCTGGAGAGATGGCTTAGAGGTGAAGAGCACTGACTGTTCTTCCAGAGGACCTGTATTCAATTCCTAGCACCCACATGGAAGCTCACAACTGTCTGTAACTCCAGCTCTTAGGGGATCTGGCTCCCTCACAAGGACATACCTGCAGGTAAAACACGAATGCACATAAAAGAATAATAAATAAATTATTTTTAAAAAGTTGCCATGGTCATGGTGTCTCTTCGCAGCAATACAAACCTGTTTTTTCTGCCTGAGTCAGAAAGCAGCCACTTTAACTTTTCTTCCCCACTTATTAAAGTATCTCTCTGTGAAAACTGGTGTTTGGGTGTGGTTTATACCTAACCTGGGGCCTGGGAGGGAGACCCCACTGTGCAAGGGTCTCTCTCCTTCAGTGCTGCTTACTAGCTTATTCCTCATGACTTGTTCAGGCTGCTTTATCACAGAACCCAAGACCACCAGCCCAGGAAAGGCACCACCCACAATGGGCTTGGCCCTTGCCCATCCATCTGTCACTAATTAAGAGGATGCACCACAGGCTTGTATGTCTACAGCCAGATCTTACAGAGACGTTTTCTCAATGCTTCCTCATCTCAGATAGCACTAACTTGTGTCAATCTGGCATAAAACTAGCCAGCACAAAGGTCACGTTTTTGAAAGATCAAGCAAGAAGAGAAGTTACGATTCCATTGGATTTGAGGACAATGAAGTTATCTATGCAGAGCAACAAGAGCGAGTGGAGTGGTGCAAGTAGGTAAACATGAGACTGCAGTAGGAGTAGGTAGAAGATGACCATATAAAGACAAGAGTAGACGACTCTTTCAAGAAATGTAGCGTGTGGGCCGGAGAGGTGGCTTAGCAGTTAAGAGCACTTCCTGATCCTGCAGAGGACCCTGGTTTGTTTCCCAGCACTCTTACGGTGGCTCACAACTGTCTATAACACCAATTCCAGAGAGCCCAACAATCTTTTCTTCCTGCCTGCCCCTGCAGGCACCAGGTACACACATGATGCTATTGTGTAACAGTTTCCACCAAGATTGACACAGTCAGTCCTGCAGGGAAGCTCCTTAAACAGGAAGGCAGACAACTCAAAACAGCTCCAGGAAGTCCCTGAAATCCATCAGATTCACTAAGCCTCCCCTTGCCAGAGTTCACAATAAAAGTTGAGCGTCCCTCTTAGCAGAGTAGAGCTAAGCTGCTAAGGAGACTTGCTGACAAGGTGGGCTGCAAAGCAGAATCTGAGACCAGACCAGATGTAAGGATTCAGGCAGTATGCTGGCCTGCCCCTGTCACCTGGCACAATGCATTCAGGCAGTACCCTGGTGAGCCCAGGGTTCCATGGCTGCTACATCACTATGTAGTCTGCACACAGGTGCAAAGGACCCTTTAAAAAGAAAAACCCCATGCCCACTTCCACCCTCACCCCCACCCCCATTCCTCTGAAGGGGGCAGTCTCTCCCTTCCTCTCTCCCTCTCTCTGTCCTACCTCTTTTTCTTATTTCCCTCCTGCCTTCCTTCCCTTTCTAATGAAACTCCTCACTTAACCTCTGTCTGCCTGACGTGTTTGTCCATTGTCTGTCATGGAATCTGCTGAGGTCCTCCATAGGATTTATTCCTAACACCAGCTGCTTGGAAGAAGCCGTGAACAGGACTGGAAGAGGTTTATGTAAGCGATGGGATGGACAGGGATGGATTATGGCACTCAGGAGCCAAAGAATACTAAGTGTTACAGCTGGGATGGAAAGGTATTCTGGCACTCGAGATCCAAGGAATACCACAGGTCACACTAAGCATAGCAGCTTACAGCCTTGCTTCAGGGAAAGGCTTTCCTAATGTATCACCCCTGCTCTGGCAGGCGAGGGTTTCCCTGGCGAAGTTGTTACAGTTCAGCTCCATTCTCTCGGAGAGCAGAGTGTAACAACTTCAGTTCATCAGCGAAAGGTTTACCCCAGCAAAAGTGTTACAGTTCTACTCTGCTCTACCCAGGGTAGTCTCTGCTCCAGCAAAGGGAAGTTTCACTGAAACCTAATTCAAGAGGTTTATTGGGAGGAAAGAATTCAGGAGAGTGGAAACCCTCAAACAGAGTGGCAGAGGAAAACCAGGCAGCGGGAACGGCCACAAGCTGAACAGACACAGGGTTTATATAGGGCTTCTTAGGAGGGGGTGGAGTTTTCCAGGGTTGGGATTGGTCAGATTTCAATCCCTGAGTTTAGGATAGCTAGATCTCCTGCTCAGGGATTGGCTAGTTTTCTACACAGGGTTATGGCCAGATTTGGATCTGGTTTCAGGGCCAAAGTGTGTTTCTTTCACTGGTCCTTTTTAGCCTTTTGGCTCTAGTTTTAGGGCCTGGGTGTATTTCTTTCACTGGCTCTGACTCCAGGGACAAAGTGTGTTTCTATGGCACTGATTTCAGAGTCAGGTACATTTCTTTGGTTCTGGTTGCAGGGCCACCAACGCCCGGCTGGAACTCTCTTTATAGATCAAGTTGGCTTCAGACTCACAGAGATCCATTTGTGTCCACCTTCCGAGTGCTGGGACTAAAGGTGTGTGAAACCAGCAAGCCAGTCACTTTGAAAGGACACTCTCCAGCCTGTTGAGCTGCCTTATACATTATGTTCCAGGTTTCCCAGCTCTGACGGGCCTTGGTGATGTAGCTGTCTTTGAGTCATTTTTGCTCCTGTAAGTAACCTCAGTAAAGGTCATTGGTTCACCAAGTTTGGCAATATTCATACTTTGATCTGTCATGGGTTCCCTACCTGGAGTGAGTAGATGTGTGTGTCGATATTTCCCCCAGGAAAAGTTTTGTCACACAACAGATGTACAAACATACAAGCAAAACACTAGTACACATTAACTTAAATAAATCCTTTAAAGGTGGGGTAGAGAGAGAGAGAGAGTATGTGTGTGTGTGTATCTCAGTGGTTAAGAACATTTGCTACTTTTCCAGAGGACATAAGTTTGGATGCTAGCACTCAAGTCTGGCAACTTACCATCTCCTCTAACTCCAGCTCCATAGGATCAGACACTCTCTGACATGAGTGGGTACACATGAATACATGTACAAATTTTAAGAAATATAGCTATAAAAAAAGGAATGAGTAATTGCCTACGAGCTAGAATGAAATTCAAATCATGAACCATTTCAACACTCATATAAGCTGATACTTTAAGTTGAGGGGAGCTGGAAGAGGGAGACATTGAATATAGAGGAGGAAGAAGGGGTTGTCTATCATCTGTGTAGTATCCAGGTTTGCAGAAATTAATGATGGTCCGTAAACAAGGACAGGGTTGCCTCATTCCCTTTTTGATTTAAAACAGTGCATTCTTTTCATAGGAATACCATATTAAAGTACTTCAGTCTGAATGGCTCAAAATAACATAAATGTATTGTGTCATAGTTTTGAAGGTAAGATGTAAAGAGTCAAGGCTGGTAGATCTGGCTTCCTTGTTTAACCTTCTTTGACTGTCCTTTGTCCTTGAAGGTATTTGGACAATCTTTGGCATTCCTTAGCTCGTGGCTACATAATAGACTTTCATTGTCACATGGTTTTCTTTGTTTTGAATAGTCCTCTGCCTATAGGCATAATAGTCATATTAGATTAGGAACTTGCATTTTTCTAGTATGACCTCACCTTGACTAATTTTAATTTGTGGAAGAGTCTAAGGGTTCACGGCTTCTAGAAAGAAGCTCAATAAAAAAGCTGCAGCTCATGGGACAGGTTCACCCCTGTCTGGTAGCTGAATTTGGCAATTCTGTCCACATGATGCTGGCTTTAAAGGCATGGAGACTGCAAGACAGACAGGATTATGGATTCTTCCTCCGTGGTTTTAGAAAGCCACTGAGGCCAGGCAGCATGTGGCATGTGAGACCTGGGTGAAGGCCCTGAGGGAACAGGAGACCCTGAGAGACCATCTGTGAAGCTGTAAAAGTGAAGCCTGAGTTTCAGCATAGACCCCAAGATGTTGGAGATGCTATAACCCTGGTTTATCTGCCAAGGAGAGGCCAAGAAAAACTGGAGATCAGAGCCATTTTAAATCCATCCACACTGGATGGGAAACTGTAGGATTTGTTTTTTGCCCTGATGAGTTTAGGTCTTGATTTGGTCCAGTTTTTTCCTCACTATGCAATCATCCTCCCTTTTGGAATGGCAATGTATATTCTGTGACATAATGTGTTGGAAGTATGTAATTTGCTTGTTGACATTACATGGGTTACAATTAAAAGACTTCTTAGAGCCAGGCTGTGGTGGTACTTGCCTTTAATCCCAGCACTCAGGAGGCAGAGACAGGCTAATCTCTGAGTTCAGGCCAGCCTGGTCTACAGAGTGAGTTCCAGAACAGCCAGGGCAACACAGAGAAACCTTGTGTTGTTGAAACAAACAAAAAAAGGTTGTCTTGAGTCTCAGAAGAGAATTTAGGCCTTTAAACAATGTTGAGACTGTAGAAGACAGTCTACAGTCTACTGGGACATGAGAAGTTGGACTAAGTGCATTTCGCATTATGATAAAGTCATGGAAATATGGGGGTCAAGAAGTGGAATGTAGCCAGGCAAAGTAGCTCCCGCTGTTAATCCCAGCACTGGGGAGGCAGAGGCAGGGGGATCCCTGTGAGCCTGAGGCCACTGGTGGGGTGGACTGTGCTGTTTAAATGAGAATTGCCCCCCCCCATTGGACTCAGGTATTTGAATGCCGGCAGCACTGTTCAGGGAAGTTTAGGAGCTATGGCTTTGTTCAAGGAAGTGTGTGACTGCGAGGAGAATAAACTCTACTACTCCCAGTTTGCACTCTCTGTTTCAAGCTTGAGGTAAAAGATGTGAGCTCTCTGCATCCTGATCCTGCCACCATACCTGCTGCTCGCTGCCACACCTCCCCTTGGTGATGGCCTGTTATCCCTCTAAAGACATGAACCCAAATAAACTCATTCTTCTAAAGGTGTCTTAGTAAATTTGTATTTCTATTATAGCAACAGAAAAGTAACTAACACATGAGCGAAATGTTAACCCTTTGGAGAATCCATTGATCATGATAATTAGTCATCAAGATCACATTCAAAGTTTCAACATTAAGGTTGGCCAAATAGTTACTGATAATTCACTAAAATAAATTTAAAGTATTTTCATGCTCAGTGGTTAAGAGTACTGCCTGTTCTTCCAGAGGATCCAAGTCCAATTCCCAACACCCACATGGCATCGCACAGCTGTGTAACTCCAGTTTCAGGGGATCTGGCACCCTCGTGCTGATATACACACAGGCAAAACACCAGTGCACGTAAAATAAATTTTTTTCTTTTTTTCAAGGCAAGATTTCTCTGTAGCTTTAGAGCCTGTCCTGGAACTAGCTATTTAAAACTATATGGCCTGGGCATCACAGAGATCCACTTGCTTCTGACTCCTGAGTGCTGGGATTAAAGGTGGTGCCACCACCACCACCGGCAAAATAAATCTTTTTTAAAAATGTTCTTAATGTGTCTGGCGAGAACAATAAGTAACAAGGGTTTTTCTTCTTTTTCCCATTTTAATTTTTGTCTTTGGTTTTTCGAGACAGGGCTTCTCTGTGTAAGCACCATGACTGCCTTGGAACTCACTCTGTAGACCAGGCTGGCCTCAAAGTCAGAGATCCACCTCCCTCTGCCTCCCAAGTGCTGGAATTAAAGGCAGTGTGCCACCATTGCCTCACTCTTCTGTATGTTCTTATTTGTATATTTCATGTTAGGGTTTGAATATGAAATCTTTACCACAGACTCATGGTTTAGGGACTTAGTAACTAGATGGTGGAGCTATTTAGGAATATTCTGGAAACTTCAGAAGGCAGAACAAACCTGGACAAAGCAGTTTTTGGAACAGGTATACTCCTTGGGAATACCCCCCCCCCGTCTCTTCTCTCTCTATATATATATACATACATACATACATATATCCTTCTTTCCCTCCCTCTCTTCACTCCTCCTTGTCTTTCGGGTGAAAATCTTCTCCACCCAACACATACTGCTGCCACTATGATGTTCTCTCCCCAAGAATATTACTAGGGATTTCTTGAAGCAATTTCTTCATTCTCAGATAGAGATAAAGGTAACCGGTCCTTTGTCTGAATTTGAAGTTTAGAACTGTGATTTCTTGACCATGAGCAAAATCATTCTAAGGGTAAAATGTTTAGATGGAAGGCAGTAGATTTTTTGTTTTTTGTTTCCTTTAATTTGTTTTGTTTTTTGAGACAGGGTTTCTCTGTGTAGCCCTGTCCTGGAACTCAATTTGGAGACCAGGCTGGCCTCAAACTCACTGAGATCCACCTGCCTCTGCCTTCCAAGTACTGGGATTAAAGGTGTGTGCCACCACCGCCTGGCTGTTGGTAGAATTTTTAGTAGGTAATCAAGATACTAAATCAGTTTGTATACATCAGTACTTGCCTTCCCAATAGCTAAGAAACTTGTGTATAGTTTAAGACATTTTGAGTTGAGTTTTATAAACTTCATGCAAAATATCATAAGATAGAGATGACAGGTGGATTTTAGTGAATTCTAGCCCAGCTTGCTTTACAGAGCTACAGAGTGAGTTCCAAGGCAGCCAGGACTGTTATGCAGGGAAACTCTGTCTTGAAAAACAAACAACAACAAAAAAGACAAAAAAACGATATTTTGAGTTATTTCTTATATATAAAAATAGCTTCAACGTTTCAGTGGTTAGAGATATGATTGCCAGGTGGTGGACTTTCAAAACTAGCTGCATTATGGTAGTCATTGGTGTAATAATCCACAATGGATGCATGACTTGATGGTACTGTTAGGAGATAGCGTAAACTAGGAGGTGTGGCCTAATGGAATGGGAGTTCCCTAGATTAGTTTATCTTGTACATGGCATCTTCTTTCTCCTTTTCTTCTTAGCTGGCAGAATAGTAATACCTATTGCATTGATGCTCAACACTCCAGATGGTACAGAGCAAGCTAACCTTGGACTGAAGTCTCTGAAACTGTGAGCCAAGATAAAAGTTTTCTTCTTTTATATTGCTTCTGGTATTTTGTCACAGTGATGAAGAGTGACTGACTTGTTAGAACATATAGTGTTATATTTTGGAAATTTCCATTAAGTTTAGAAACTTGTCCTTTAAAACAATCATGGGACCAGAGAAACAGTTCAGCAGTTAAGAGTACTTGCTGCTCTTGCTGAGGACTTGGTTTGGATCCCCACACCCACACCCACACCCACACCCACAGGATGGTTCACAGCCATCTGTCACTCCTGTTCCAAAGTATCTGATAACACAAGCTCTTCTGACCTCCACAGGCACCAAGCATGCACATGTACACATACATACTTACAGACAAAACACACAAATAAATAAATTGTTTTAAAGTATGTAACAGACTGTAAAATCTGCAAAACGCTAAGACTGTGGAGATAGTCAATTAACATGATTTTTTTAAATTATGTATATAGAGCTTTAATCAGTTACATTAAGAAAATCAGCATGACTTGAAAAGGAGAGAGATATTGATGGCTTCAAGTATCTAACATTGTTCTTTAAATTTTCAAAATCATACTTAAAATTCTCATAAGAAGATGGATAGATATAGAGCTTATTGGATTAGGAGGAGATATATAAGTAAAGACTGCTGAATGATATCCCCAGACCAGCTGAACTGCCCAGAAGAGGCTCAGACCAACTGAGCTGCCCGGAAGAGACACGTTCAGACATGTTGAGCCTTCTGCAAGTTGTGCAGTAAGTAAGCTCCAGGTTTCCAGCTTGCATGAGCTGTCACCCATGCTGGGGCGATATTTTGGTGATTCAGTTACCTGAGTAATTCCTGCCCCTGCAAATAAATCAAATAAATTCATTACTTCATCAGGTTTGAGCTTCAGTGGTATCCTTAATCTGTCTTCAGTATCTGATCTAGGGTGAATAGACATTTGCTCACCTCTCCCCAGGAGTAATGTCGTCACTTTGTAAATTCCCTTCATATGGGTCATGGAATGCAGAATAAGAAGCTGAGCCAGGCAGTGGTGGTGCACACCTTTAATCCCAGCACTCAGGAGGCAGAGGCAGGCACATCTCTGTGAGTTCGAGGCCAGCCTGGTGTACAAAGCAAGTTCCAGGACAGGCTCCAAAGCTACACAGAGAAACCCTGTCTCGAAAAACCAAACCAAATAAATAAATAAATGTGTGTAATATTTACCATCACAGGGGTAGGGATCTCAGATGACATAATGGAGATATTTAGTCTAGCACGAACATTCTCTGAAGTCTTTTCCTGACTGCAGACACAAGCTAAAAAGCGTCTTCAAGTTCCGGTCACCATGACTTTCCCATCATGAGACACTGTTGTCTGGAACTGTGTGTCAAAGAAAGCCTTCCCTTTCTTACATTGCTTTTTGTCAGATATTTTGTCATAAAAAGAGAAGTAACTAACACAGCATGGACAAGAATCTAGTGCCTCTGCTCTGAGCTATATGTCATGAAATGAGTCACCAAAAGTACTCAAATGAGAACAAACACAGGTGACAGCAGGGAAATTGTACTGTCACCCTCGTATTCTGAATACAGTAAAATGAAACGCTCAAGAAACAAAGAATCTTTTTTTTCCTTTGGTTTTTCAAGACAGGGTTTCTCTATTGTTTTGGAGGCTGTCCTGGATCTTGCTGTGTAGACCATGCTGGCCTTGAACTCACAGAGATCTTCCTGCCTTTGCCTCCCGAGTGCTGGGATTAAAGGCGTGTGCCACTAACAACCGACTAACAACGAATCTTCTCAGTTGTTTTTTTTTTTTTGTATGTGTGTGTGTTGTTTGGTTTTGGTTTGGTCTTATTTTTTCAAGACAGTGTTTTTCTGTGCAGCCCTGGCTGTCCTGGGACTCAACACATGGGAGCTGAAAACTGAATTCAGGCCATCAGACTTGGCAGCAAGTCCATTTATCTACTGACCACCTCACTGGCTCAATAGAACTTTGTAAAATGTTTAACTTTGTTTAAAAAGTTGATTTTGGGGTGGCAAGATGGCTTAGGGTGCTTGAGGATAAATCCAACGACCTAAGTTGGATCCCTGGGACCTACATGTTGGAAGAAGGGACTCAACTATTGCAAGTTGTCTTCTGACTTCTGTGAGAGAACTATGGCACATTCATGTCTCCTCAACACCACCAAAAATAAATATTAAAAAATTTCAAGGGGGCTGGAGAGATGGCTCAGAGGTTAAGAGCACTGGCTTTTCTTCCAGAGGTCTAGAGTTCCAATTCCCAGCAACCACATGGTGGCTCATAACCATCTGTCATGAGATCTGGTGCCCTCTTCTGGTCTGCAGGCATACATGCAGACAGAACACTGTATACATAACAAATAAATAAATCTTAAAAGGGGGGGGCGCTAGGGAGATGGCTCAGAGGTTAAGAGCACTGGCTTTTCTTCCAGAGGTCCTGAGTTTAATTCTCAGCAACCACATGGTGGCTCACAAACCATCTGGTGCCCTCTTCTGGCATGCAGGCAGAACACTGTCTATTTAATAATAATAAAAAAACTCATAAAAATTTTCAAGTTGATTTTCATTTTAAAACTAAAAAGCCAGGTGGTGGTGGCACATACCTTTAATCCCAGCACTTGGGAGACAGAGGCAGGTGGCTTTCAATGTGATCTACAAGGGAGTTCTAGGACAGCCAGGCCTAAAACACAGAGAAACCCTGTCTCAGAAAAAAAAAAGTAATTCCCATGAACCCATTATCCAGCCTCAACACTTACCAGTTTAAGACTAATTTTGTTTTACTTATACTTACTCAAGCACTTACTCAATATTTTTGTATTATTCTGTAGCAAACCATAAACATCAAACAATTTCATCAATAAAGAATTCAGTATGTATGTCTAACAACAACAAATGAGAAACAACACCATTAACATACCAAACAAAGCTCCAATGATGGCATACATCTCTAATCCCAGGATACAGGAGGCAGTGGCAGGTAGATATCTGTGAGTCCAAGGTCAGACTTTTCTATATAACAGGCGCTAGGACAGCCAGGACTTCATAGTGAGTGAGAGTCAGTCATTCAGTCACTTTGTCTATCTGTCTGTCCCACACACACACAAAACACAAAAAAGCCCCAGTGATCTCCTAATTACATAAAATACAAAATCAATGTTCACATATCTCATAAATGTCCTAATTTCCTACAATATAGAATCAGACCCAAATACAAACATTGGGAATGTTGCTATATCTACCTAGTCTTTAAGTTTATAAGTTCGTCATTCATCTCTTATTTGGTAGGGTAGATTTTGTTATATTTTGGTTTTTCAAGATAGGGTTTCTCTGTATAGCCCTGGCTGTCCTGGAACTCACTATGTAGACCAGGCTGGCCTCTGTCTCAAAGAGATCTGGCTGCCTCTACTTCTTGAATGCTAGGATGAAAGGCATGGGCTACTACCACCTGGTTGGTAGGGTATTTTTTCTAACTTGTGGTATGTATGCTAGATAAAACATTTACTTGCCATGTTTGTATTTTTTTATTATAGGCTTTTGTGTCTCTAAATTAGCACCTATATCCAGATATATCCAGATGCTATATTATTAAATTCATATTCAATCTTTTTCTTTCTTTCTTTCTTTCTTTTTTTTTATTTCTCAAGGCAGGGTTTCTCTGTGGCTTTGGAGGCTGTCCTGGAACTAGCTCTTGTAGACCAGACCGGTCCCGAACTCAAAGAGATTTGCCTGCTTCTGCCTCCTGAGTGCTGGGATTAAAAGTGTGCACCACCACCGCCAGACCCTTATTTAATCTTTGCTCTTTTCAGGCAAGAGTTCTTCATAGGCAACGTTACATTGTTGACAGGAACATATACTATCTGTTTGCTTCTCTTGTTTGATGTCAACAGGATCAGTGCCTGCATATATTAATTTATTAGACCTCGAAAAGTGGTGATATTAAGCTGGGCAGCAGTGACACATACCTTCAATCCCAGCATTTGGGAGGCAGAGGCAGAGGCAGGTGGATCTCTGTGAGCTCAAGCCATCCTGTTATACAGAGCTAGTTCTGGGACAACCAAGGCTATGCAAAGAAACTCCTGTCTCAACAAACAAAAAACAAACCACATCCATAAAATCCAACATCCCTTCATGGTAAAGGTCTTGGGCAGAACAAGGATACAAAGAACATTCTTAAACATAATAAAGGCAATATATAGCAAACCAACAGCCAAAATCAAACTAAATGGAGAGTAACTCAAAACAATTTCACAAAAGCCAGGAACAAGACAAAGCTGTCCACTCTCTCCATATCTATTCAGTATAGTACTTTAAGTCCTAACAAGAGCAATAAGACAACAAAAGTAGATCAAGGGAATACAATTTGGAAAGGAAGAAGTAAAACTTTCACTATTTGTCAATGATAGATATGATCATAAGTGACCCCAAAAATTCTACCAAGGAACTCCTACAGCTGATAAATACCTTCAGTAATGTAGTAGGGATACAATATTAATTTTAAAAAGTCAGTACCCCTCCTATATACATATGATAAATGGGCTGAGAAAGAAATCAGAGAAACATCACCCTTCATAATAGCCACAAAAAACCATAAAATATCTTGGAGTAACTCTAACAAGGAAAGACCTGTATGACAAGTCTTTGAAGAATGAAATTCAAGAGGATATCAGATGAAAATGGGAAAATCTCATGGATAGGTAGGATTAACACAGTAAATATGGCAATCCTACCAAAAGCAATCTACAGATTCAATGCATTATTCATCAAAATCCCAGCACAATTCACAAATTTTGAAAGAACAATACAAAATTTCATTAGGAAAAACAAAAAACCCAGGTTAACCAAAATAGCCCTGCACAATAAAGGAACATCTGACGGTATCACCACCCCTGACTTCTATTATAGAGTTATAGTAATGAAAACATCTTGGTATTGGCACAAAAACGGGTAGGTGGATCAACGAAATCAAATCGAAGACCTCGATATTAACCCACACACCTATGAACACCTGATTTTTGACAAAGAAGCAATGGAAAAAAAGGAAGCATCTTCAACAAATGGTGCTGGCATAACTGGATGTCAACATGTGGAAGAATGCAAATAGATCCATTTCTGTCGCCACACACAAAACTCAAATCCAAATGGATCAAAGACCTCAACATAGATCCATCTACACTGAACCCCATAAAAGAGAAGTGGGTGGCTGGAGAGATGGCTCAGAGGTTAAGAGCACTGGCTGTTCTTCGAGGTCCTGAGTTCAATTCCCAGCAACCACATGGTGGTTTACAACCATCTGTAATGAGATCTGGTGCCCTCTTCTGGTGTGCAGGGATACAAGAAGGCAAAAGGCTGTATGCATATTAAATAAGTAAATCTTAGAGAGAGAGAGAGACAGAGAGGTAGGAAGCACCCTTGAATGCTTTGGTACAGGAAATCACTTCCTAAATATAACACCAATAGCACAGGCACTGAGAGCAACAATTAATAAACGGGACCTCCTGAAACTGAGAAGCTTCTGTAAAGCAAAGGATATGGTTAACAAGACAAAATGGCAGTCCACAGAATGGGAACAGATCTTCACTAACCCCACATTTGACAGAGGGTTGGTCTCCAAAATACACAAAGAACTCAAGAAACTAGACAACAAACTACCAAATAATCCAATTAAAAAATGGGATACAGCTGGTCTGTGGTGGCGCATGCCTTTAATCCCAGCACTCGGGAGGCAGAGGCAGGCAGATCTATGTGACTCGAGACCAGCCTGGTGTACAGAGTGACTTCCAGGACAGGCTCCAAAGCCACAGAGAAACCCTGTCTTGAAAAAAAAAAAACAATGCTGGGAGGTGGTGGTGCACGCCTTTAGTCCCAGAACTCGGGAGGCAGAGTCAGGTGGATATTTGTGAGTTCGAGACCAGCCTGGTCTACAAGAGCTAGTTCCAGGACAGCCTCCAAAGCCACAGAGAAACCTGTCTCTAAAAACAAAACAAAACAAAACAAACAAACAAAAAAAGCAAACAAACAAAAAGACAAAACAAAAGAAAAAGTGGGGTACAGACCTAAACAGAGAATTCTCAACAGAAGAAAATCAGATGGTGGAAAAACTCTGAAGGAAATGCTCAGCATCCTCAGTCATCAGGGAAATGCCAATCAAAACCACTCTGCGATTCCATCTTATACCTGTTAGAATGGGTAAAATAAAAAACACTGATGACAGCTTATGCTGGAGACGATGTGGAGGAAGGGGAACACTCTTGCATTGATGGTGGGATTGCATGCTTATACAGTTGCTGTGGAAATCAGTATAGCGATGTCTCAGAAAAGTAAGAATCAGTCTACCTCAAAGACCCTACAATACCATTTTTGTGCATATACCCAAAGAAGGCACACTCATACCACAAGGACATTTGCTCAACTATGTTCATAGCAGCATTATTCGTAAGAGTCAGAACTTGGAGCAGGGGCGTTGGTGGCGCACACTTTTGTGAGTTCGAGGCCAGCCTGATCTATCAAGCAAGTTCCAGGACAGCCTCCAAAACAATACAGAGAAACCCTGTCTCAGAAAACCAACCAACCAACCAACCAACCAACCAACCAAACAAACAAACAAACAAAAAGAGTCAGAACTTGGAAACAACCTAGATTTTCCTCAACTGAAGAATGTATAAAGAAATTGTGGTATATATACACAATGGAGTACTACTCAGTGGTAAAAAATAAAATAAAATAACATCTTTAAAACTGCAAGCAAATGGACAGAACTAGAAAAAAAAACATCCTGAGTCAGGTAACTCATACCCAGAAAGACAAATATAGTATGTACTCACTCGTAAGTGAATACCAGACATAAAGCAAAGTGTAGCCGGCCTGCAACCCACAACCCCAGAGAAGCTAGATCCCTCTGCCAGAAACAGATGGAAGCTGACTTGACGATCTATAGTAACCATTGGGCTAACCTCCCAGAATACAATCAAAGAGAGGGAAGAGCGATAATATGAACACAGGATTCAAGACCATGATGGGGAAACCCACAGATTCAGCTGACCAGAGCTAGTAAGAGATCACTGACTCCACACTATCTACTAGGAAACCTGCGTAGGAACTAGGACCCCTGAATACAGGTGACAATGGTATGGCTTGGGCAGTATATTTAGCCACTGGCAGTGGTGCCAAGATCTAACTATAATGCATAAACTGACTTTGTGGAGCCTATTCTCTATGGAGAGATAACTTGCTCAGCCTAGAAATGGAGAGGGCACTTGTTCCTGCCTCAACAAGGTGATGGGACAGACTTAGTTGACATCCTAGGGGAGACCTTACCCTCTCTGAGAAGTGGATGGGATGTGGGATGGGGAAGTAGTGGAGAGCAGGAGGAGAGGAGGGAGGGGGAACTGGGATTGGAATGTAAAAACAAATTAGTAAAAAAAAACATAAAGTAGTGATATTGGGGCTAAAGAGATGACTCAGTCGAAAGCACTGACTGTTCTTTTAGAGGGCCAGAATTCAGTTTCACCACCAGGAACCTGGTGGCTCACAACTGTTTGTTTGTAACTCTGATCCCAGGTGATCTGACACTTCCTGCCTCTGTGGGCACCAGACATACATACATGGGGTGCACAGGCATACATGCAAGCAAAAACCCACCCATATACATGAAAGAGGAGGAGGAGAAAAGTGTCGATATTATGATTATGTCAGTATACTTTATTTCCTGAAATAAATCAATAAAAAGAAACATTCTCGTCTATCTGGTTATCCATCAGCATACTTAGCGTTGCAAAGTCCCTTCTTTCTTTCTTTCTTTCTTTCTTTCTTTCTTTCTTTCTTTCTTTCTTTCTTTCTTTCTATTGTTTTTTCGAGACAGGGTTTCGCTGTATTGTTTTGGAAGCTGTCCTAGAGCTCGCTCTGTAGACCAGGCTGGCCTCGAACTCATAGAGATCTGCCTGCCTCTGCCTCCTGAGTGCTGGGACTAAAGGCGTGTGCCACCAACACCCGGCCCTGCAAAGTCCTTTCATTTACACTTTTGGTATGAATAAACTGGTTTACTGGGATCATATTTTAAACTAAATTAGAACATTATATGTAGCTTTCCTGCCACTGTGATAAAATAGCTAGAAAAAAAAATGACTTAGAAGAGGAAAAATTGGCTGGGCTGTCCTGGAACTCACTCTGTAGACAAGGCTGACCTTTGACTCCATAAAGCACTGTTGGCCAGTAGTGCTTTATTTATCAACAAATAGGACAACATATACACAGAAGGGCATCCCCTATCACACAGCACCTAGTGCATGTGGTATGACATACATTCCAAGGGTTCAGGAAGTGCCTGCCACCTCTATGGTCTTAATGCTTTTAGGTCACTCTTGGGCTGGTTTTGCTTGGTGCCTGCAAACTTCCTAGGCAGACATTCCACGTTCTTGGCATCTCTAACTTCACAGGTCTCTACTGTAACTTTAGCTTTAGCTTTAGAGCTCCACACACCATCCTTCCAAGGAAAGCCTACCGGGATCCTCAGCATGCAATGCATCATCTGGCTTCTCAGTCCCTCCTATGAAATCTAAGCAGATGCCCTTATAACTTTCTTTCTTTCATTCATTCATTCATTCATTCATTCATTCATTCATTCATTCATTTTGAGGAGGACCAAGGCTCATGGAGCCAATGTTAGCCTCAATGTTGCTGTGTAGCTGCCTTTTTCAGTTCTTCATTCTTCTGCCTCCATACCCCTAGTGAAGGTATCACACATGAGTGCCACCAAGTCTGGGCGACCCCATAATTTTATATCATGTGTGCTTGCAGTGCCTGCCATGCCAAGGTCAGCTGACAGAGCAGTAGCCAGCCACCCTTGGACAACAGCTGCAGTGCATTGAGTGACTAGATGACTAAAAATG
>NW_024429267.1:27104674-27183031 GCF_017639785.1 Mesocricetus auratus
ACAAAACAAAAAATTTACGGTACAGTTAGTATGACCCTGTTCTGGACTTGAGATCTATCAATTAATGAAACATTTCATTATTTTAAGACCTCAAAAGATAATGACAATTAATAAAACCTACTAAGAGGAAGATTCAAGCAGAAAGCCAAGAACTAGTGAACCAACAAAAATTCAAATATTGCTCCATTTTAGTTATCCATGACTAATCCTAAAAGACATTTTTGGGGGTCCCACTGTTGTCCAAACTGGGTTCAAGTGATCTTCCTGAGATGAATTCCTTTTGTACTTTACATGGAAATTCAGTAACTTAGTCTTGAATAGCCTATGAATATCAAGTGAATCAACAGGAAAATTAAAATATCAAAAAAGGGAGAAACAACAGGTAGCCTATAACAGCAAAGCAGTACTAGGGAACAAAGTTTGTAACAGTCACCATGTGTGTCACTGAGCTCAGTTCCCAGCATTACAACATCCAGGCAAGGTGAACCATGCCTTTAGTCCCAGAGGCAGATGGATTCCTGAGTTAGATAGCCTGATTCCATAACAGCCAGGATCTGTTAGATGGAAGGTGGGGAGGGAATGGGAACTGGGATTGGAATGATAAAATATTTTAATATTGTATTTTTAAAATGGCAGAGTATCTAGTGAAAGATGTAAAAAAAAAAAAAAACAAAAACGGGCAATAAAACCCAAAACCTCAAAAGACCAAAAAACAAACAGCTGACTTAAACCTACTTACGCATCAATACCTTGAGCTAGTTTTGGTGTTAACACTGTTAGGACACTGGCCTGATTAGGTATTTTGTCTGCATGGCATCAGACCATAGATGGTTGTGAGCCATCCATGTGAGGATTCCTGGGAATTCAACTCAGGAACTCACTTGGTGCCCTTAACCTGAGCCATCTCTCCAGCCCCTGAGAAGATATTTTAGATTAGACCCCTCAAAGAACAAGCCTAGCTGACTAGAATGCTTGTCTCAAATATGTGCTGTATGCCCTCAATCCCAGCACTTGCAAAGCAGGGGGATCTCAGTGAGCCAACTTTGCCTATGCTTAAAACACAGAATCCCAGAAGCTATTTTCAACCCTTGGCACTTAGGGCAAACGGTCACACTGCTAACACTAGAGAAGCAGATGAATCTGAGTTTAAGCCCGGTCCACAAGACTGCAGGAACAGAGGACATACTTCAAAGACTTAAGTGGACAAATGTATAATATGCTATTCTCTCAGGGAATCCTGATGTGCTCATTATCTGGTGATGACAGCTCATCAACCTTGAAGACTTAATTACTATGTAATTAGTATTAAGGGGCAGTTAGTTTCTGATGACCCACCAAGAAACAAAAAACTAAAGAAATAGTTGTTGCAACTGAACCTTTATTTCAGCATTTACAGTGAGCACTGCTGGACAAGGAAATGTGGATTATAATGGAACTCCACTGCCACAAAATGTCACCCACCATTTTCAGGATGGGAATTACCATTTAGACCAGGGAAGAAAATGAACAGAGATGGCACTGCCTTGGGATCAAATTACGTTTTGTCGAGCATGTGCGGACAGGACAACCATTAGCATACATCCCTTAAACATTGCCATAGTCCTAAAGGTTCACTCCAAACCCAGCCTTAATCCAATCTATATTTTAAACCCAATAGGATTAAGAGACTGAGTGCTTCCATTTATTGGATTCAATTCAAACAACTTTCTGTATCTCATGCTCTATTCATAATAGCCGGCCTGGTTGACACACAATCCCCAGCACTCGAGAGCCAAGATGGATGTGTTTGAGGACAGCCAGAGCTATGTAAAGACCCATCTCCAACACCTAGCCAGCACTGCATTTTCTTCTTTTGTCTGCCTTTTCTGGATGTTCACTACATCCAATTCTCACACACCAGTAAAGCATTGTGTCACTGGCCCTAGGAAAAGAAACACAGGAATTACAACACTAGCAATACTAAAACAAAACACAATAACGCCTTTATAATGGTCCATCTCAGAAGCCAGATCCGTAACTTTAGTGTTTCAACAGGAATTCAGGTTCGGGATAGGATCATCATAGACCAGACCAAAGACAGAACGTACAAGAATGACAAAGAGCTCCACTCACATGCACTCCCAGGAGCTCTAGGAACTGTACAGGGAGCTGGGATCGTCACGCACTGGCATTCACTAGTGACAAAAAAAATTATGATGACATGTTACATATTTACACAAAGCACCCCTTATAACTGAGAATACTCCCACTCACATCTCTGTCTTTGAGGTAATTCATGATTGCTTAGATTAAATATGCCTTACAATGGTTTAATCAACTCTGTAGCCTCTCCAAATAAGAGGCAGGCCTACGATAATCCGCGCATTAACATGTCCATAAATGGAGCGGTTGGTTAACCTCACTGTTTCTACAGTTATTATTTTCCAACGTAGAGTTGGTTTGCACGCTCGTAAGTTACAATACACACCTTTAAAAGTCAGGTCTTAAGCACGTTACTGCCTTTGACGAATTCCCTCGGATGGTCTAGACGTCTCCCCTCTATCTAATAAAAAGAAACAAAAACTTAGCACCCAGCACCACCTGCTAGTTCAATTAGAAAACAAAGCTGCATCACCCTCACCTGGGCATCTCTTCGCAACTGCTCCGATGACCCAGAAAATGATGTCGTCATTGTTCCTGTGAAAGGAGTAATGCGTAATCAGTCGCCAGCACCTTCTAAACAGTGCGAAACTCATAAAAGCTTCCTCTGCTTGCTTGTCCTTTAGGATCAGAACTCACCCACGTTGGGGTTAAGGAACTAGGCCCCGGAGGCCATCAGCTAGGCCGCCAAGCTCCAATGTCCTTGGGCCTACGAGTCAATTCTGCCATCTCCCATATAAAGATACGCATTTCCCCCAAATAAATTTTCAACCTTGCTCTAACCTCAAACCTCCTGTGCTGTCTCACAACCAGAAGCCTCCCAGTTTACCCAGCGCCACATTATTTCGCTTGGTCATCCCCCACCCCCACACGGCCCAGTAACTTACCGAGAAACGTAATGGCTCAGGTTCCCGAAGTAAAAGAACGAGCAGCGCCGCCTGCAGCTCCCTTTATAGCCTCCCTGGAGCGAGACCGAGGCTGCCCCTCCCTCTCGTCCCTATTGGATGAGAAGCCATGTGGGGGCGTGGTCTTTTCCTGAGGCCACGCGTGGGAGCGCGCGCCGTGCCTCTTTTCTTCCGGGCCATCATGGGGCGTGGTGCGCGCCCCCGCACCAGCTCGCCGCGTGCTCGTCCATCCCTGCGCGCGTCCCCGTCGGCACGCTGCCACCCGTCTCTTCCGAGGATGTCCGGCCGCGCGGCTCTACGTGGCGTGGGAGTGGCGCCAGAATTCAAACGAACAGCCGCACTTGCAGGCGAAGTCACCGCCTGCTTGGAGCTCAGTCGGCTGGGGCGCTCGGTGGCGGGGAGCGGCCTTTAAGCGCGGCCGGTGGAGGAGCCTGGCTGGCCCGGTGGCCGGCGCTGCGCTCGGCCCTCAGCGGCGCAGCTGAATGGACGTCGGCGGACAGAACTACGCCGGTGGAGACCGGAAAGCCCTGCGTTCATCCTTCGTGCCCCCTGCAGGGACCGCGTGTCGGCAGAAGGCCACGCTGTCGCGTTCACGCCGCCCAGCGCCTTTCAGGCACCCAGCTGTGTCCAGTCCGCCGGTCCGTCCCGAGTGGCACTAGTGACAGTTATTCCGTGACCATCCTGGGAAGTTAAACCCTCCATCTCACAGAAAGGAGGAAGCAGGTCAAAAGCCGCCAGCTGGCCTTAGGTCACACAGCTATCCTTCGCTATTTTAAGGTTTCTTTCCACTAAATAATAATAAATGTTAAAGGAAAAGGAACAGTATGGGGCTGGAGAGACGGCTCAGCCGTTAAGAGCACTGGCTGTTCTTCCATAGGCCCTGAGTTCAATTCCCAGCAAGCACATGATAGCTCACAACCATCCATGATGAGATCCGGTGTCCTTATGCGGGCAGAACACTGTATACATAGTAAATAAATCTTTAGAAAGAATAATTCTAACGGCAAAGTTAACTGATATTCAAAATTAATGCTTCGGTAGTTGTCATGTATGAGTGTATGGATGCACATGCTCCATTTGAATTTTTCAGCATTTGGAAACTCGAGTCTATTTGTAGCATTTTTCACTGATGTTTGCCATCAGTTTCCGTTACAGTGTGTGAGGAGCTCTTCTGGTTTTGTGCATTGCTCTATTTGGCTTAGAGCAGAGCCTGTGGTGAAGGAGGGGGTCAGGAATTGTCAAATGCGGGGGCTGGAGAGATGGCTCAGAGGTTAAGAGCACTGACTGCTCTTCCAGAGGTCCTGAGTTCAATTCCCAGCAACCACATGGTGGCTCACAACCATCTGTGATGAGATCCGGTGCCCTCTCTTGGCTTGCAGACATACATAGAGGCAGGATGATGTATTCATAATAAATAAATAAAATCTTAAAAAAAAAAGGAATTGTCAAATGCGTGAATGAATATGTGTGGTGGTCTCAGAAAACTTGAGTGACTGAACTCCAGTAAAAGATAATAGTAAAGATGAAATTTCTCCTGGTGACAACATAGTTACTAGCTTTATTTTATGTTTTTCCACAATACTGGCTAATGTACAATGTAAACTTACATATTCCCCACATTGCTTTTGGTTTTTCAAGACAGGGTTTCTCTGTAGCTTTGGAGCCTGCCTTGGAACTTGCTGTGTAGACAAGGCTGGCCTGGAACTCAGAGAGATCTGCCTGCCTGTGCCTCCTGAGTGCTGGGATTAAAGGTGAGCTCCACCACCGTCCGTCCCTCACTTTGCTCTTAAAAACCCTTCTGTACATAGGATGTAGACAAGTAAATGTCCTCTCATATCTGGTGTTCTTCTCCCTAGTACTACTCTCAAGTGGTAAGCACTGTTCGCAATTGTTTGAAATATCAATGCTTATACAAATATAAGTTTAAATTTCATGTACGTGTGCAATGTATATATGCTATGGTGCAGCTAATTTTTCCTTTTCACGAATAGAATATCTTTCCATATCACTATATAGAGATGACATTTTTATAGGCAGCATGATATTCAGTATTCAGTTGGACATATCAGTTTATTTAATGAACTTCTAATTTTTCACTATTGACAACAGAACACAACAATAATATTAAAATTCATCCAGGCAGTGGTGGTGCATATCTTTCATCCCACTACTCAGGAGGTTCTCTGTGAGTTCAAGGCCAGCCTGGTCTAAGGAGTGAGTTCCAGGACAGCCAGGGATACACAGAGAAGCCCTGCCTCAAAAATAGACAAACGAATTAATTAATTAAATAAATTTAAAAACAGAAGAAAGTCCAAAAAGGTGAACTGAGGGAAGCATTGTCCTCACACTTAATATGGTCAAGCAATTTGCTACCAAGTATTTGCAGTGGTTTCACAATAACCAAATCATGGTTAAGTGTTGGAATTAAGTGTCCTTGAAGAGTTCATTATGCTGCAAAGCTCGTTTTCTGTAGTGAACTTTCAGATAAGATCTGTGTTGTGATCATTATTTCAATAAATACTCATTAAGTTCTGGTGTGCAATGTGCTTCAAGCCTGATATGGAAACTCTTAACGCCAGACTGGAGAAAGGGCACATTGCTTCCAACAGCTGCTACGCAAATTCCGTTCCTAGCGTCCATTTCAGGATTCTAGCTCCAGTGGATCACACATTGTCTTGTGGTCTTTGAGGGCAACGGCACACGCATGGCACATACATAAATCAAAATGAAAGATGAATGTAAACAGAAAACACTGAAGTCCTTGACCTTCCCAAAGGGGTGGTTTAGTAAGTCGTTTCCAGTCAACGCTGAACAAACAGAATTTAAGAATTGGTGCAACCAGGGCTGGTGGGATGGCTTAGTGAATAAAAACCTTGCCATGAAAGCCCAGTGGTTGCAGTTCCATCCATGAAATCCATGCAGACATGGAAGGTGAGAACAAACTCCAAAACTTATCCTCTGGGGGCTGGAGAGATGGCTCAGAGGTTAAAAGCACTGGCTGTTTTTCCAAAGGTCCTGAGTTCAGTTCCGAGCAACCACTTGGTGCCTCAAAAACATCTATGATGAGATCTGGTGCCCTCTTCTGGTGGACCAGCATACATGCAGGCAGAAGACTTAAATCTTAAAAACAAACAAACTTGTCCTCTGACCACCATATATATATATACACTGTGCATGCCCCTGCACACATGCAATAGTAATGATAAGTAAAAATTAATGTAATCATTTGTGTAAGAGATTTTGAGGGACAATAATGTTAGCCATACAAATAAGGTAGGAAATAGATTCACATATGGTTAAGAACTTGTTATACCATCTTGTGTTAGCTTCAAGTTAAGTGCCTTGTCTCTGAGCTCCATTTCCAGCCTGCAGTGTTAGTTCTGTGTTTTTAAATGTATGTGCTCAGGTATGCACACGCATGTGGAAGCCTTAGGTGTTATCCTCATGAACACATCCATTTCCTTTGAGAGGGGTCTCTGATTTGTCCTGAGCTCACTAATTAGTCTAGTTTGCCTGAGATATGAGTCCTAGGGATCCTTGTGTTTCCACCTCCCAGAGCTGAAATTATGAGCCTGTGCCACGACTAGCATAGTTTTTGTATGTGGTTCAGGGGCTCAAACTCGGGTTTGCAAAACAGATGCTAGACCTATCCAACTATCTCTACAGCTCTGGTATTAGGTTCTTATGATCATTAGATCAATGTAATCCTCAAAAAAATTGAGTATTGTGTTATTTTGTTTTTTGTACTTTTTGGCTTTTTGGGACGGAGTTTCTCTGTATAACAGCTCTGGCTGTCCTGGAACTTGCCTTGTAGATCAGGCTGGCCTGGAACTCAGAGATCTGCCTTCCTCTGCCTCCCAAGTGCTGAGATTAAAGGTATGCACCCCCACTGCCAGGCTCTAGTATGTATTTTTAGGCTTATGTGTTAGTTTCCATCACAGTAGCAAGAGACTTTAGATCAGTGACTCTCATCCTGTGGGTCTTGAGCCCTTTGGCAAATCTCTTTCCCTACAAATATTTACATTACAGTTCATAACAGTAGCAAAACTACAGTTATGAAGGAGCTTATTTTGGTTCGTGGTTTGGAGACTCTAGCCCATCGCTTTGGGCCTATGGCAAGGCCAGATGCTATGTTGGAAATATATAACAGAGCAAAACCAAACTCATCTCATGGCCAGGAAATGAAAGAGAAGAGAAAGAAACCATAGCACCATAGTCTCCTTCAAGAGTGCACCTCTGCTGACCTAAAGACCTGGTAGCTTGTTTCTTAGATGCTGGTTGCTTGGTGTTATGGTCAACTTGATAGGACTGAGGATGACTCAAGAGCCATGCCTTTGCGGGTATTTGTGAGGATGTTGCCAGAGAAGTTAAACAAGGAAAGAAAAGCTCCCTGAATGCAGATGGCATCATCCCATGGCGGAGGCCGGTGGGGGCGGGGAGGCAGAAAAAAACTGGAGAAGTGAGCTGAGCATCAGCGTTCATTCCTGACTGTGGAGGCAATGGACCAGTTGCTTCACGCTCCTACTGCGACAACATCAGCCATTTTTGCCATCATTCTTTCTCCTAAATGGTGGATTACACCCCCAAAGCATAAGCAAAGCTGGGCAGTGCTGATGCATGCCTTTAATCCCTTCTCTCAGGAGGCAGAGGCAGGCAGATCTCTGTGAGTTCGAAGACACTTAAGATCCAAACTATTGTACCCTGCTTTAAAAATGAGGAAAGAGATGCACAGACATCTGAGTTAACTAATATTTCCAAATGATTGTGACTCCAGACTCATAATCACGCCAGTCAAGCATGCTGAGGAAATGGTAGGATGTGAGAACTGTGGGAGCAGAAAGGAGGCAGAATGGATCCTAGGGGTGAAGAGAATGCGGCCCCAGTGACTCATGGGAATAGGAGATCAAGGACAAGAGAATGACACAATTTTGCTTTTGTTAAAATTTTAAAAACCGTTTATTTGGACTCATATGGGCATTTGATTGCTTTTATGTCTGTGTGCCTTGAGTGCAGTGCCAGCAGAGGCCAGAAGAGGGAGACAGATTCTCCTGGGACTGGAGTTACAGGTGGTTGTGAGCTACCATGTGGCTACTAGAAACTGAATCCAGGTCCTCTGGAAGGGTAGCCAGTGCTCTTAACTGCTGAGCTACCTTTCCAATTCCTTCCTTCCTTCCTTCCATTTTTGTTTTGGAGACAGGGTTTCTCTGTATTGCTTTGGAGGTTGTCCTGGAACAAGCTCTGTAGACCAGGCTGGCATCGAACTCACAGAGATCTGCCTGCCTCTGCCTCCCGAGTGCTGGAACTAAGGACATGCACCACAAACACCCAGTGCTTCCCAGGTCCTTTTTTGAAATTTTATGTAACATTTAGTTACCTTTGTCTAAGTGATCATCAGAATTGTAAAACTGAACTCCAAGAGACAAGTTGGGATCACAGAAAGGCTAGTAGACAAATGCTGATTAGGGTCTCTGGCTAAGGGCTAATATAATAGCTGTGCCCTGGGATTAGTACCACAGTGTGTGCAGACATCTTACAATAGCCAGCCTTAGCCGGGGGGGGGATGGCTCATGCCTTTAGTCCCAGCACTCAGGAGGCAGAGGCAGGTGGATCTCTGTGAGTTCAAGACAAACCTGGTCTACAAGAGCTAGTTCCAGCACAGATCCAAAGCCACAGAGAAACTCTGTCTCGAAAAACCAAAACCACCACCAACAGCAAAACAATAGCCAGCCTTGGAAACACATAGCACCTATAGTATAAGATGGTTATGTAATAAAAGAAAAATGGCGTTATTACAGCTTTCAGTTAAAGCATAGGAAAATATGTATACCAAACATATTTGGTAGCATCAAGGCCACTGGTGGCATCCCACAGCCTCTGTAATGCAGCAGTGATGGTTGCTCATTTGAAGAGGGTTGACGTGTGAGGGTGAGAAAGCAGGCATGGATTAGCAGGTAGAGAGGAATGTCAGGTGGAAGGACTGCTTTTATACGTGGGTGACACTAGGCATGGGCATTGTGTGGCCTTAGGTTGCAGGAAAGTGTTAAGATTTCAGGAGACAAATCTTCAACAACTTCCCAGAACAGAAGTGAATCTTTGATTGGAGCAAGAGCACTTCACCTGTTAAAACAGAAGAGAAGCAGGTGTTGGCAGAGAAAGTCATGTGTAGTCCGTCCTCCATCCCAGGGTATGCAAGAGTGTGCTTTGGCTGAGCATAGAACATTTTCTTTTTTGCACAGAGTCACACAGTCCTCACAGCCCATGCTGGGAATATCCCTGTGTTTGGCAGTAACTTTCCCTGCTCCAGGGTTCATGTGCACTTCTTTATTCTGCTTCAAGAATGTGCATCCTCCAGAGAACCACCGCCAAACATCAGGCAGAGCCCCAGGAACCCCCAGGAAGAGCGGAGGAAGGATTGTAACAGCCAGGAGAACACAGTCCACAGAATAAAGTAAGAGGCAGTCACTGAGCCTGTGTGGGTATGTGCCAAGTCCCCTGTCTACATGTTATGGTTGTGTAGCTTGATGTTCTTGTGGAACTCCTAACAGTGGGAATGGGGGTATCTCTGATTCTTAGGCTGTGTTCGGGTGATATCTCTGGGAGGCCTGCTCTTTTCTGAAGGGAAACAGAGGAGGAGTGCGTCTGGGGCAAAGGGGAGGTGTGTGTGTGTGTTGCGGGGCAGCGGGGAGGCTGGGACGAGTGGAGGGAGGGACAACCGTGGTTGGGATGCAATGTATGAGAGAATAATAATAATAAAAAGAATGTGCACTCTCTAGAACTTGGTCAGTTCCACTGCTGCATCTGTCCGTGGTCAGGAGGACTGAGCTCATTTGGCCACGACCCCAGATACATGTAGATTGTCACTCTGAGGTAAGACCTGCATGCCACGAGGGGACAATACTCACTGTTAACTAATCTTTGTTTCGCTCATGTGAGGAAAGCAATGTTCCATGTGAGCCATCACTGTATTGGTGACTCTGACATCTATAATTCTTAGAGCTGGTGACAGTTCATCTGTTACTCCTGGTATTACTTGATGAACGGTTTGACACAGAAACAGAATCACCACAGCACAGAGGACTCACAGGTCTCAGCATTCTAGCAATGTCAGGGTGGTGCCAGTTTCCTGAGAAGGTGTCAGGCTGGCGAAGATGCTGGCTTCCATCTGTTTGCATTGGGTAAAGGGATATAGACCACCTCTCTAATGAAAATATGAGAGGTGGCGTGATCCTGGTGGCACACCTTTAATCCCAGTCTTGGGAGGCAGAGGCAGGTGGATCTTTGTGAGTTTGAGGCCAGCCTGGTCTATTGAGTGAGTTCTAGAGAAACCCTTTCTCAAAAAACCAAAAAAAGAGGAAAGGGAAAAGAAAAGAGGAAAAGATCCCTGGTTACCAAGCCAGTTTGAATAGTTCAGATAGAATGTATTTTATCTGGGTATTCTTTTGGCCCCATTACTCAGTATGGCCCATAATATGACCATCTTTCTAAGTGCCAAAGGTTATAAAACAGGGAACTATGCAGGCTCTGCTAATCGAGGCTGCAGATCAATGCCAAGTGTGATGCACTTGGGAGGCTGAGACAGGAGGGTGCACGTACCAGGCGTGGTGCACACAGCTCTAATACTAGCACTCAGGAGGCAGAGACAGAGGATCTTGGTGAATCACAGCCCAGCATGGTCTGCACAGCAAGCTCCAGGACAGCCTGGTTACTTAGAGAGACCCTGTCTCAAAAACAAAGTGTAAATGAACAAACAACAACAAAGAGAGGACTGGAAGTTCAGGGTTAGCTTGGGTTACATAATGAGTGTTTGAATACGCGGTGTCTCTCCCCAGTCATGTGATGGTGAGGTTCTGGCCTCAGCTGTTGGTGCTGTTGGGAGGTGGGGGCACTAACCTCTCCAATGGGTTACCCCACTTACAGTTGAATGGACGTTAAGGAGGAGGAACCTAGCTGTAGGAAGGAGGTCATGGGCAGTGTACCTTTGAAGGATAGATATATCTTCTCTCTCTCTCTCTCTCTCTCTCTCTCTCTCTCTCTCTCTCTCTCTCTCTCTCTCTCTCTCTCTCTCTCTCTCTGCTTCCTGCTGGCTGTCTTGAGGTGAGTAGCTTCTTCTACCACATGCTCTACTATGTGGATACTGTTCAGTTTCGGCACAATTAAGCCAAGTGACCATGAACCAGATCATCTGAAACCATGAGCCCAAATAAACCTTTCTTCCTCTTAAGTTGGCTTTCTCAGTTATATTGCCACAACAACTTTTGCTCAAATGAATTGAGCTGATAATGAGAAACCACCACATCACTATATTTATGCATAATACATCAATATGATGGGTGGTGGTGGTGCACACCTTTAATCCCAGCACCCAGGAGCTAGAGGCAGGTGGATCTCTGTGAATTTGAGGCCACCCTAGTCTACAGAGAGACAATCTCCAAAGCTACACAGAGAAATCTTGTCTCAAAAAGAAAAACAGGAAGTGTTCTGAGGATGGTCACAGTTGCCAGTTCAGTTCTCCATAGCATATGACATAAAAATCCTCCCCATGCACAAAAGTGGACAGAATCATGAGGACTTAGTGAGATACAAGTCATGTGATGCCTATAGTAAGGCCCAGGCATGTGATATAGTAAAAGCATCCAGAGTGTAATAACTGGGACATAGGCCTTATGTGAATGTGGCAAATGAAGCCAGGAGCCTGACTGATTGTTACAAAGGTTTAGTAGTGCTTCAGGACAAGCATACACATTCCAGGTGTGGAACTGTCATTCCAGTGCACCACGTTGATATGGAAACCTCTCCTATTACATCCAAAGTCACTCTGTCTTGCACTCAAATACCTAGCAGAACTCCAGTCAAGACCTGCATGCTTATCAAGGTTACATAGCTATGGGCATGTTCTTGGTACATTAGACGGCGTTCCATTTTGCTTTCTGTTGCTGAAATGAACACCATAACCTAAAGAGATTTGGAAAGAAAGAATTTATTTGTCTCATGCTTCCCAGTAAAAATCCATCACTGGTAGAAGTCAGGGCAGAAACTCAAGCAGAACACTGTTTGCTTGCTGTCTGGCTTGTGCTCAACCCTCTCTGTCTCTGTCTCTGTCTCTGTCTCTGTCTCTCTTTTTTGAGACTGTTTCTCCATGTACCCTAGATGTCCTGGAATTTGATCTGTAGACCAGATCGGCCTCAAGCTCAGAGATCTGCCTGCCTCTACCTACCAAGTGCTGGGATTGAAGGTGTGCATCACCACCACACCCCACTTTATTTTACAACCCATAGGCCCGCTTGCTCTAGCTGGTCAATCTCTCATTGAAACTCTCCTCCCAGATAATTCTAGGCTGTGTCAAGCTGACAATTAAATTAACTATCACGGTACGGGAGAGATGGGTCAGAGGTTAAGAGCACTGGCTACTATTCCATAGGTCCTGAGTTCAATCCCAGCAACCACATGGTGGCTCACAACCACCTGTAATGAAATCTGGTGCCCTCTTCTGGCCTGAAGTCATACATGGAGGCAGAATACTGTATGTTATATGCCGAATAAATAAATATTTTTTAAAAATTAACTATTACACAATCTAAAATCAAAGGGTCAAGAGGAAATGCAACAGCTTACTTTACCAAGATGGCCCCAAATTGATGCTTGACAGGTGCCCACTGAGATTCCCAACTGAGAAATCTCAACTTAGTTCTCAATAAGTAAAGACCTTGAAACCGGGCAAATTTTTGTCATATTAAAAAAATACAGTCAGGTGCTGATGGCACATGCATTTAATCCTAGCACTCGGAAGGCAGAGGCAGACAGATCTCTATGAGTTTAAAGTCAGCCTGGTCTACAGAGTGAGTTTCAGGACAGCTCGGCCTGTTATACAGAGAAACCCTATCTTGAAAAACCAAATCAAAATACTAACCATGGCAGTACATAGCTGTAATTCCCAGCACTCTGTTGGTAGAGGAAGGAATATCAGGAATTCAAGGTCAGTCTTGAGTGTGTAGTGAGTTGACGGCTTCAGCTATGTGTGTCAAATGAACAACAAACAACAAAAAATCTCAAGCTAAACTAAACAGGATATAGTACAGCAGTTAAGTGCTTGCCTAACATGCATGAAGCTCTGGGTTCGATCCCCCGCACCACATAACCTGGCTTGGTGGGGCAACCTGAAATCAAGGATCTGAAGTTCAAGTCATGGCTGCCTACATAGCATGCATATTCTGCCTGCATGTGTGTGCACATGCACCACATACACGCCTGGTGCTTACAGAGACCAGAAGAGGGTGTGGCAGATCCCCTGGAACTGGAGTAACAGATGGTCATGAGCCACCATGTGGGTGCTAAGAATTAAACCCATGTCCTCTGGGAGAGCAGCCAATGCTCTGAACCCCTGAGTCATCTCTCTGCCCCTCACCACATGGGAGGAAACATCAGCATCGGATTTTTTTTCTATCTGGCTTTAGAACTGCTGAATAGTTTCAGCATACACCGTTGTTCTTGACCTTTTCACTGTTGATTCTGCATTTCCTCATGAAGATTTCCTGAGTCTTACCTTTATGGTTTGTTTGTACTGAAGTCTCTTTATCTTATTAGTGTGGTTTCCCTTTATCTTTAGCCTTAGATGCATAGTAAGGATACTTTATTTTTATTTTTATTTTTTTTGGTTTTTCGAGACAGGGTTTCTCTGTGGCTTTGGAGACTGTCCTGGAACTCACTTGGTAGTCCAGGCTGGTCTCGAACTCACAGAGATCCGCCTGCCTCTGCCTCCCGAGTGCTGGGATTAAAGGCGTGGGCCAACAACGCCCGGCGTAAGGATACTTTTGAATGGTAGTCCCTTACAAAACACCTAGATGTCTGAGGGCTGGAGAGATGGCTCAGAGGTTAAGAGCACTGGCTGCTCTTCCAGAGTTCTTGAGTTCAATTCCCAGCAACCACATGGTGGCTCCATAGTGAGGTCTGGTGCCCTCTTCTGGCCTGCAGGCAGTCATGCAGAGAGAATACTGTATTCATAATAAATAAGTCTTTTAAAAATCAAACAAACCAAGAAAAAAGACCTAGATCTCTGTCTCACGTGCAACAGAAACTTGTTGTTTTTTGTCATCCAGGATTGTTGTGGTGAACTGTCTGTCATTAGAAATAAATACAGCCGTCTGTCTTTCTGCTGTACCATCGTGGTGTGTGGTTTGCATGATCTGAATTGCATTATGGGTCTGTGTGTTCCTGTAGCTCTGGTCATGGGGGGTCCATATTCCAGACAGCTAAGAATGTCAAGAAACACTGAAGCATACATAAAAGGTCAGTACTTCTTTTTAAAGAGGTTTTCCCTAAAATCCTGCTCCAAAAGCTTTATTCAAATATCTCTAGAAATGGTCATGGTAAGATTCAAAGAAAGGTGAAAATGTCTCTTTGGGCACTTTGATACCCCACCTATTCTTAGGGCAGGGAATATCTAACCCATCCATGGACAATGTCTTAGTTTGCTTCTTTTTTTATTTTTTATTTTTGGTTTTTCAAGACAGGGTTTCTCTGTATTGTTTTGGAGGCTGTCCTGAAACTCGCTCTGTAGACCAGGCTGGCCTCGAACTCACAGAGATCTGCCTGCCTCTGCCTCCCAATGCTGGGATTAAAGGGGTGTGCCACCAATGCCCAGCTGCTAGTTTGCTTTCTATTGTTGTGATAAAGGTCATGACCAAAACAAATTTGGGGAGGGAAGGGTTTATTTCAACTCACAGTTTTATATTCCACCATGAATGAATGTTAGGGCGGGAACTCAGGCAGAACCTGGAGGTAAGAGTTGACACAGAGACCATGGAGAAATAGCTGCCCCTCCTTTTTTGTGCAACCCAGGCCAACATGACTAAGGCCCACAGTGGCCTTGGACCTACATTAATCAGGAATCAAGAAAGCCACACAGACTTGCCTACAGGGCAATCTAAGGGAAGCATTTTCTCAGTCGAAGTTCCATTTTCCAGATGACTTTGGCTTGTGTAAAGTTGATAAAACAAAACAAATCAAACTTGTCGCTGTAATGATAAATGGCACACTTGTTGAGGGTGTAGGTAACTGTTTTTAGTAGAAATTACTTACAAGAGGAAACGGGCAACCTAGATGAGTCAAGTAGCTTTTGCTATGAAACCGGAATCTGAAAAAGAGAGAGTGCAACTCTGCTGTAGTATTTTATAAGAACCTCTGTACACGCATCTAGTCACGCCCAAAAGTGGGCCTGGATAGTGAGGTAATTCACTGTCCTATCATTACCACATCTGTATGTGCCTCTAGCTACTCCCTGCTTGTCACCCTCTGTCAAATGCCACGCCTCTCTCCAAGATCAGGTGTGGCTGACCAAACTGTATTTGTTCTTCCTTGGTAGCCTAATGTTTCCTGTACTGCCCCTTAAAGTCTCACAGTCTTTGGTGATCAGAGAGATTGTTGATGGCCTCTCGTCTAGTCCTGTCAGAATTCTTCACCCAGGCTCCTACGTGGGTGAAAGTCTGGTAGATGGACCAGGTGCCTGCAAGACTGCCAAACGGGGTAGAGCATTCTGGTGTTGGTCTTGTAGCTGCTGGGCCAGTGGTGCTGAAGATGGAGAGTCCACATTCCATTGACTGCTAGTGTCTCTGGGTTTTCACGATGCTGGTGGTCTGGGATCAAGACAGTGGGTGTGCTTTGCCTACCAGGCCTAGTATGGAATGCAAGCATGGTGGTATTTAACTCTTCACAGCCCTGTGAAGTTGCTCTGATTAAACCATTATGAATCACAAATTGAGGCTTCAAAAAGTGAAATCACACACATACAAGACTTCTGTTCAGCTGGCCATCTTAAGAGACCTCTCTTAAGGTCTCCTAGGTCTGGACTCCTGACAGGGGATCCAGGTGCTTCCAAGGTTGTAATCTGCATCCCAGGCCACGAGATCCCAGCATCCTGCCGTGTGACCTTCCATGTCAGGGCCCAGGGCCCTAGCAGTCTGAGCCAGCCATGGAATCCTATAAACAGCAGAGGTTCTTCATTTTATCAGGATCGTTCAGGGTCTGGTCCATGTCCTGTACTACACTACTTCTCTAACACCATTGAAAATAAACTTTCACCTTTGTAATTTGTAGTGCTGAGGAACATCTACATTTAAAACGAAATCAGAGTCTATTATTTCTAAATTTTCTTAAGTTTCTATTTTATTTCTAAAGTTTTTACTAGGAAATAAAAAGTCAATAGCTAGTTATGTGTGCTCCTCCTTTCTTTCTACAGGAAGCCAAGTGTCCATTATCTTCTTGAAAACAAGCTGCCACACAACTTTAATTCCAGATGCAGGCAGACCTCTATGAGTTCGAGGCCAGCCAGGTCTACATAGTGAAACTCTGTCTCAAAAATGAACAAATGAACAAACAAACAAACAACTCCCCCAAACCTCAAACAAAACAAAACCAAGCTGTTATTCCTATTTCCGTTTTGCCCAATTGAGTTGGTGTTGTTATTGTTGTTGCTTTGTGTCTCCTGTGTGTGTGTCTGTGTGTGTGTCTGTGTGTGTGTGTGTGTGTGTGTGTGTGTGTGTGTGTGTGTGTCGGTACTCAAACCCAGGTGTTCATAACACACGTGATAACCAATCTTTTTAAAGCAGCCACCCACATCATTCACGGGCTTCAATTTCTTTCTTCCTTTTTTTTTTTTTTTTTTTTTTTTTTTTGGTTTTTTGAGACACGGTTTGCTGTGTAACAGCTCTGATTGTCCTGGAACTTGCTCTGTAGATCATGGGCTTCAATTTCTAGTTCTTCATTCCCCGGCCTGTTCTAGGTTGGTTTCTACTTTATGCCTGCATAGAATTTGTGTTTATCCAACTAACTTCCTGGTTGAATTCACATTCCCTATTTCCTAACTTGACTTTCCTAGAACAATGCTTAACTCTAAACTTTATATGAAAATTGCCTAAGCATTTTTTTTTTTTTTTTTACATCAGAAGTGTTCTTTCCTTCTCAGAAGGAAAGTGTCAGTTACATAAAGTAATTCCATCCTGGACCAGACTCGGTGCTCATGAAAGTCGATGAAAGCAAACACGTGTCTGATTAGTGACCTTTTCATCTCTCTGTGTTATTAGGGAGTTGTAACGGAAAAGTTACTTTCTTTATTTAAGTTTTATTTTTCAAACTGTTGTTTTTAAAAGTTAAATCACTTTCCCCTTCCGTTTCTTCTCTACAGCCCTACCCATGTTCCTGCCCTACAACTCCTCCCATGTCATCCACCTCACTCTCAAACAGATAACCTCTTTTTCTTTATTATTATTGTTACACACACACACACATCAACACATGTTTAGATAGATGCACACTATGTAAACGCAGCCTATGGTTTCTGTTGTGTGTATATGGATGGTTTCAGGGCTGGCCACTTTGAATCAGATAACCAATCAAGGCCTCACTCCTAGGATAGACTAATTCTCTCTTCTTAGCAGATATTAGTTGCCTGTGGTTGTTTGTCTAGGGGTAGGACCTGTGAGATTTCCTTGCTTTGGCATGAGTATGTCTATCTTAGTCAGTGTTCTATTGCTGTGAAGAGACACCATGACCAAGGCAACTCTTGTCAAAAAAAAAAAAAAAAGAAAAGGAAAGCATGTGACTGGGGGCTTGCTTATAGTTTCACAGGGTTAGTTTAGTGTCATGGCAGCATGTGTGGTGTTGGAATAGTAGCTGAGAGCTTTACATCCTAATTTACAGGCAGCAAGTAGAGGGGGGGAGGAGAAGAGGGAAGGGGAGAGGGAGAAGGGAGAAGGGAGATTGGGCCTCACATGGGCTTTTGAAATGTCAAAGCCCACCCGTAGTGACACACATCCTCCAACAAGGCCACACCTCCTACTCCTTCCATCACAGCTCATCAATGGGGGCTGAGCATGCAAATGTGTGAGCCTATGGGGTCAATCTCATTCAAACCACTGCAGTGTCTATTGATACGTCATTGTTCATCTCATTCAAACCACTGCAATGTCTATTGATATGTCATTGTTCAGATCTTGTTTATGCAGCCATTTCTTCCTTCCTGCCTTTCTTCCTTTCTTGTGTTCTTCAGACAGGGTTTCTCTGTAGCTTTGAAGCCTGTCCTGGAACTCACTCTGTAGGCCAGGCTAGCATTGAACTCACGGAGATCTGCCGGCCTCTGCCTCCCTAGTGCTTCCAGATGGGTCAGAGGTTAAAAGCACTTGCTACTCTTCCATAGGTCCTGAGTTCAATCCCAGCAACCACATGGTGGTTCACAACCACCTGTAATGAAATCTGGTGCCCTCTTCTGGCCTGCAGTCATACATGGAGGCAGAATGCTGTATGTTATATGCAGAATAAATAAATGCTTTTTTAAAATTAACTATTACACAATCTAAAATCAAAGGGTCAAGAGGAAATGCAACAGCTTACTTTACCAAGATGGCCCCCAATTGATGCTTGATAGGTGCCCACTGAGATTCCCAACTGAGAAATCTCAACTTAGTTCTCAATAAGTAAAGACGTTGAAATCGGGCAAAATTCTGTCATATTAAAAAAATACAGTCAGGTGCTGATGGCACATGCATTTAATCCTAGCACTCGGAAGGCAGAGGCAGACAGATCTCTATGAGTTTAAAGTCAGCCTGGTCTACAGAGTGAGTTTCAGGACAGCTCGGCCTGTTATACAGAGAAACCCTATCTTGAAAACCCAAATCAAAATACTAACCATGGTAGTACATAGCTGTAATTCCCAGCACTCTGTTGGTAGAGGAAGGAATATCAGGAATTCACGGTCAGTCTTGAGTGTGTAGTGAGTTGACGACTTCAGCTATGTGTGTCAAATGAACAACAAACAACAAAAAATCTCAAGCTAAACTAAACAGGATATAGTACAGCAGGTTAAGTGCTTGCCTAACATGCATGAAGCTCTGGGTTCGATCCCCCGCACCACAACCTTTCGATTTGATGAAGATTTTCTAAGATTTACCCCTCAAGTCTAATCTTTGATTTCTGTAATTTGATATTTTCTCTGGTACTTCCTTTTTCCATGGTTTCAGTTGCCTCTTATACCCCAATCTCACGGGGATTTTATTTACAGACATTTTGATTTAGAAAATTATTTTTTAAAAATAATTTATTTAATTTGCATTTGTGTGAAGGTGTCAACCCCTGAAACTGGAGTTACAGACAATTGTGAGACCTCATGCGGGTGCTGGAAATTGAACCCAGGTCCTTTGAAAGAATAGCTAGTGCTCTTAACTACTGAGCCATCTCTCCAGCCCCATTGTTTTAGCACATTTTGTTTTGTTTTATTTTGTTTTTACGAGACAGGGTTTCTCTGTATTGTTTTGGAGGCTGTCAGTCCAGTCTGGCCTTGAACTCACAGAGATCCGCCTGCCTCTGCCTCCCAAGTGCTCACACACAGCCCCATTGGAGCAGCTGCTGAGGGCCAAATGGTAAGTGATACTTGGGAGAGAATGTGAAAGCTGAAGAGGGAGGCTTAGCAGAACACAGCAAGACGCTTGTCCTGATTATGAGGAAGCCGCTGTTTTTTGGGATGCTGGCACTTTATTAACAGCTAATGAAGAAAGGGTGACTGAATGTTAAGATCCCTTGGAAAGCTGGGCGTTGGTGATGCCCACCTTTAGTTCCAGCACTTTGGGAGGCAAAGGAGTGAGTTACAGGACAACCTCCAAAACAATATAGAGAAACCCTATCTCGAAAAACCAAAAACAAACAAACAAACAAATAAAGATCCCTTGGGAGACACAGCCTGTCTTTCTTTCTTTCTTTCTTTCTTTTTTTTTTTTTGGTTTTTACGAGGCAGGGTTTCTCTGTATTGTTTCAGAGGCTATCGTTCCAGCCCAGCCTCGAACTCACAGAGATCTGCCTGCCTCTGCCTCCTGAGTGCTGGGATTAAAGGTGTGCTCCACCACCGCCCGGCCAGCCTATCTTTCTACTGAGTGATACTTTATGCCCAGGTCACTGGAAAGGAAACACTAAATTCATATCTTTTAAAAGTGTCTATGGCTGAAGACTAAATATGAAAGTACTTTGTATAGTCAACTAGAGAGAGAAGCACCTGGGAATCCCAATCTTATTCATATTATCAAGACATTAGTCATAATTATCAATCATTTCTTTTGAGCAAAGAGGTATGATATTCAGTGTTTTGAAATCTAAAATTCATTGTTACAAAAAGTAAAAAAAGAATACTGTGCTCCTTTTACTTTCCCTTACTGATTGTATTTATTGTCCACCAGGCTGTTTATTAAGTTGATATTCATTGTTGATATTCATATTACAGGAGAAACTTCTAAAACAAATGGCATCTCTATGGGAGAAGATCCAAGAAAATCAGGAGAATCTAGAGGCAGAGAATAGTATGACAAATCGGTGGAGAGTGAGTATGAGGTTCATGCTTAAAATCTGGTTGAGGCAAATATTTTTAAAAATTCCCTTTAGGAGGATGGAATGCTGGTATTAAATGAGTCAGCCACCAACTCCCAGCTCAGGAGACAGTCTTCGTCTTCCGTTGTGAGTTCCAAGGGTTAAACTGAAGTTGCCAGACTTGTATAGGAAGAGATTTATTCCCTGAGCCATTTGTCTGAACCTGGAGTGAGGTTTTTTTCCTAATCACTCTAAAGATGTCTTTAGCATTAGGCAGATCAATATTTTCTTCTCCTTTCAGGAGTGAGTCAATGCAGCTGTGCATGCCCCAGGCTATGAAACCAGAGCTCAGTGCCCTGCCCATCACTGGACTGACTGAAAGGTTCCAGTCCTTCAAAGGTGAGTGTGAACAATGATGAAATGACCAGAGGTACTCTTCAACAGTGAGATAACCTTTACACAGAAATATTTACTTCCCCAGAATGATGTCTAGGTAATCACATTATAATCTTATTTAATTATGTGGGCATTTTACAAACAAACAAACAGAAACGAATATCAATATCATGTTGTGTGTAATCATGGCAGAAAAGAGAGTATCAGTTATTCATTGAGGCATAAGGAATGGCAAATTAATTAAGGATAGTCTAATTCAAATTAAGTGTACCCATTGATGGATATATTTGGTTATTTTCCTTTAAACATTTTAGCAATTGATTTCTTATACTACATTATAGTCTTTAAAATTTTTATTAGTTTATTTTTTTACATTCCAATCCCAGCTCCCCCTCCCTCCTCTCCTCCCCCACCCCCCCTTACGTCCCATCTGCTCTTTGGAGAGGGTAAGGCCTCCCCTAGGCAGTCTACTAAGTCTGTCCATCATCTCATTGAGGCAGAACCAAGGCACCCCTCCACCCGCCACACTCCTGTCTAGGCTGAGCAAGGTATCTCCATATAGAATGGGCTCCACTAAGTCAGTTTGTACATCAGGTGTTAGATCTTGGAGTCACTACCAGTGGCCTCATATATTGTCCCAGCTGCACCATTGTCACCTATATAAAAGGAGTCCAGTTTGGTCTTAATGCAGGTTCCCCATTTGTCAGACTTGAGTCAGTGATCTCTCACTAGCTTGGGTCAGCTGATTCTGTGGGTTTCCCCTTCATCTTCTTGACTCCTTTGGTCATATTATCTCTCCTCCCTCACTTCCATTGTTGTACTCCAAGAGCTTGGCCCATTGGTAAGTTGTGGATTTCTGCCTCTGCTTCCATCTACTCCTTGAAGAGGGTTCTAGCTTCTCTGGGGTTATGGATTGTAGGCTGGGTATCTTTTGCTTCATGTCTGGTATTAACTTATGAGTGAGTACATACTATATTTGTGTTTCTTGTTATGCATTATCTCACTCAGGATGGTTTATTCCAGTTCTGTCCATTTGCCTGCAAGTTTTAGTATGTCATTGTTTCTTACTGCTGAGTAGTGAGTACTCCATTGTGTAAATACACCCCATTTTCTTTATCCATTCTTTAGTTGACGGGCATCTAGGTTGCTTCTAAGATCTGGCTATTACGAATAATGTTGCTGTGAACATAGTTGAGCAAATGTCCTTGTGGAGTGAATTTCTTCCTTTGGGTATATGCCCAATAGTGGTATTGCAGGGTCTTGAAGTAGGTTGATCACTAGTTTCTTTTTTCCCCTAGACAGGATTTCTCTGTGGCTTTGGAGGGTGTCCTGGACTAGCTTTTGTAGACCAGGCTGGCCTCAAACTCACATAGATCCTCCTGCCTCTGCCTCCTGAGTACTGGGACTAAAGGCATGCTCCACCACCACCTGACTTGATTCCTGATTTCTGATAAATCACCATACTGGTTTCCACAGAGGCTGTACAAGTTTGCACTCCCACCAGCAATGGAGGAGTGTTCCCCTTTCTTCATATTGTCTCCTGCATAAGCTGTCATTGGTGTTTCTTTTCTTAGCCATTCTGATGAGTGTAAGATGGAATCTCAGAGTTTTGATATGCATTTCCCTGATGACTGAGGATGTTGAGCATTTCCTTAAGTGTCTTTGCACCATTTGAGATTGTTCTGCTGAGAATTCTCTGTTTAGGTCTGTATCCCATTTATTAATTGGATTATTTGGTAGTTTGGCATCTAGTTCTTGAGTTCTCTCTTTGCATATTTTGGATATCAGGCCTCTGTCAGATGTTGGGTTGGTGAAGATCTTTTCCCATTCTTGTTGACTTTCTTCTTTGCTTTTAGAAGCTTCTCAGTTTCAGGAGGTCCCATTTTTTTAATTGTTGCTCTCAGTTCCTGTACTACTGGTGTTCTATTTAGGAAGTGGTCTCCTGTGCCTATGAGTTCAAATGAATTTCCCACTTTCTCTTTATGAGGTTCAGTGTGGATGAATTTATATTGAGGTCTTTGATCCATTTGGACTTGAGTTTTTTGCATGGTGATAGATATGGATCTATTGGCATTCTTCTACATGTTGAAGACAGTTACACCAGCTCCATTCGTTGAATAGGTTTTCTTTTTTCCATTTTATATTTTTAGCTTCTTTGTTAAAAATTAGGTGTTCATATGTGTGTGAGTTTTTAATATCAGGGTCTTCGATAAGATTCCAGTGATCTATTTGTCTGTTTTTATGCCAGTATGGCACTGTTTAATTACTATCGCTCTATAATAGAGCTTAAAGTCAGGAATGGTGATGCTGCCAGATGATCCTTTATTTTATAGGTATAATCTATAGTTTTAAAATACACAAGATAGGGTGCACACTAATAATCCCAACTCTAAAAGCATTGAGAAGTGAGGATTGCCATTGAGTTTGAGGACATTCTGGTCAACATAGTGAGTTCCATGCCATTCAAGGATGAATAACAAGACCTTGTCTAAAAGGGACTGAAAAAGAAAAATCATAAAGTAATTAAACAAAGCGTCATATCATGAGCAATGAAAATGGAAAAAACTGAGACAGAATCTGAACCCTCCTTGTAGATCTAAAAATCAACTGTAAGCTCCCAGGAAATAAGTATCAAGAACCAGAGGTTAAAGGAGGACAGTTACTACCACGGATACACTTCTAAAGCATACTTAGCTCTTCCTATAGTATAAATATGATTAATTACTTGGAAATCACAACACCATTATGAAAGCCATCACTACTCACATCTAAGGAATGAGCTTTTTATTTAGACCCATGAGAAGTGTTTGCTGTCATTGCAATATACACATCTTCCTTTTGCCAGGTTTAATTAAAAGTCTCCTGCCAGAAGTAGAGTGAGGCTCCCTTCTTGACATCATCTACAAAGTCACAAAACTTTTAATCATTCTATTCTGTTTCTTGTGGAAATCCTTGACTTTGATGTGTCTGAGCCACATTTAACCCCTAGTCTTATCTTGTTTTTAAAATCCAAGAAGACTCCAGAACTTCTCTTACCTGAGAAATGTAAATGGTGATTTCAACTAAAATGTTGACTCTTCCCACAGGACAAGTATTCTTTCTAGAAAAAAACTCTGCCCCTTGCAAGAAAAACTTATTTAATGTCATGAGAAGATCTAGCTTCAGACCTCACCATCAGGACCCATCTATAGATTTTTCTTGGATGCTATACTGCCTTCTGGAGATCGCAGAGTTGCATCTCAGGGAAATATTACTGGGATTTGGTAGTGAGGGACTCTTTGGACTGGGTTGTAGGAGTCTGAATCAATTCCTCACTTAGGAAGAGAAACCTATGTGTTGGATGTATGGTTGTACTTCTTGTGTGTTTTAAGGAGGGTAATCGGTCCAATTTCCTCTCTACATGGCCATTTATCCATATTTATATAGAGAAGCCAGTGAGCCAGGTTGGTGTGCTCCTTGATTGTGACGAATGGATGTTTAAGTTTCCTGGATGTTGCCAGGAGTTCCCTAATATACAAGTTTTCTCCTGGATCCATCAGTTTCCCTGCCCAACCTTTTTTCTGCAGGTGTAGTGCGGCATTTTAGTATATTTGAAGTATTTTCTGCTGTAATGTTACATGTAGAGTGCAGCCTGCCCCTCCATCTGCCTGGACCCTGCCACAATTGCAGTCCCCAGATAACACACAGGATGCTATATTAATTATGAAGCTGTTGGCAGTTTGCTTGTTTCTTACTGGCTAGCTCTGACTTAATTATTTAACCCATAATTGTTAATCTAAATATGTCTCTTACTGGAGAAAGGGTCCAGACCTCTTACTCCTATGGCGGGTACATCGTGACTCCAACTCTGCCTCTCTTTCCCAGAATCCTCCTTGACTCCTAGTCCCACCTATCTTGCTTCCCTATTGGCAAACAGTGCTTTATTCAACAACCAATAAGAGACAGATTTACAGAATGGCATCTCCCATCATCTCCTCTTTTCTGTCTAAAAAAAAGAAAGGTTTTAACTTTAACATAGTCAAATTATATATAACAGAACATGTATAAAGTAAGAACATAGTTACGATATTTTGGCCATTAACATTTAGTAAGATTTAAAGAAAGTATCATCTGTCCTATCATTGTGTGTCTAAAGTCTTATATGTAGCTTATCTTTTATCATAACTTTTTTATCATAGCTTTTGTAGACCAGGCTGGCGTTCAACTCACAGAGATCCACCTGCCTCTGCCTCCTGAGTGTTAGGATAACACCCAGCTCTTAGTGGTTTTTATCTTGTTTTGTTTGTTCAAACTTGTCAGAGTTACTCATTAGGACAAAGGCTAAAGCCCTTAGTTCACTGCTAGAGCCCTTTTAAGTAAGCATGCTGAGGAACCTCATTGAATTATAGCACACATATAAACAGCATATAGCAGTTTATATGTGTGTGTATACGTATATTCATCCATGTATACATCCAGCTTTGTAACATTTTACTATCTTATTGGTGCCAGGCAGGAACACAGATGTCCTGGCTATTTTTATTTAATCTTAACTCATGCTACAGTCATCTGAGGAAGGGAACCCTCTTTGACAAAATACCTTTATAACAGTGGACTGTGGGCCAGCATTTTCTTAAATATCAATGAGGGAATGAGCATAACATTGTTGAAAGGGCTTTCCCTGGGCTGCAGATGGTGGGCTCTATAAGAAAGCAGACTGAGCGTCCATAGGGAGCAAGCCAGTAAGCAGGATTTCTCCATTGCCTGTGATTTAGTTTCTACCTCCATGTTCCTGTCCTGAGTGAGTTTTTGTCCTGGCTTTGAACATAATAAGGAAGTGTAAACCAAATAAACCCTTTTCTCCCCAAGTTGTTTTGGTGAAGGTGTTTGATCACAGCAATAGTACTCCAAAATAAGACAGTTTATTACCAGTATAGTGGGGTATCGCTGTAATAGATTTGACCATGTTGATTTGGGGAACGTTGTGGAAAGATTGGAGACCTTGGCTACAAAAGCCTTTGAGTGTTAAGATCCCAGTGACCTGTTCTATAGAATCTTGGAAGGCAAAAAAGGTAGATACCTCCTCCCCTGGGCTCCAGACTAGGGCCCACAGCCGTGGCTGCCTTATGGGAGGCCAGGCTGGTCATAGAAACTCCAGATAAGACTCCACACACTGTCCAATGCACAACTGTGGTGATACTTTGTCCTCTAAGAAAGCCTGCCTGAAGATCAGAGGGTGGAACCAGCCACTGTACAGCCATAGAGGTCTGGAGGTCTGTACAGATAGACAGGAAGTGATATGACTGGGCATAGAAAGGAATACAAGGCAGGGGAAGACAAGTAATCATTTGCTTTTCAGCCTGAGGATTTTATAGATGTTAGAGTTCTAGTGTCTGGCTACTCTGCTTCTCTGATCTTTAGGTCTCACACCCTAATATCTGACTCCAGGTTTTTATTAAGATCAATTAGGACTCATGCTACACATGGCACCAATTGTAAGGCATGAATTCATGAACAAGACAATTGCCTGTGGACTTGCAGCCATCAGCACATGCTGGAGATTCACACTGGACTCTTGTTAGAGTTCCCACCTCACAGGCTAGGTTCTTCTCTCTTCCCCAAGCCTGAAAGTGAGTTTGGAATTTTGTTGTTGTTGTTGTTGCTGCAGTCTATCTGCAACAAACTCCACAGACCCCAAACTCCAGAGCACCTGGACTCCAAGTGGCAGCAGCTGGACTTACCTGCTCTACACTGGCTGACTCTGCCTTCAGGCAGCTCCTGCCAGATGTGTTTCTCCCATGCAATCTTGTTTGTGGTTTTTCTGACTTCTGGCTTCCTCTCCCCTGTGGGATGCATGCTTCCCTTAGACCCCCCCTCTCCTGGGGTTACCACTCTCAGAACATGGCTGTCCTCAGCCAGCCTGTTCACCACTTGTGTTCTCTGTTCAGACATGCTATGCCTCCATTCCAGTGTCACTGCTGGCTGATTTGGTGAAGACAGTTCAGGGCTGAACTCAATAAAATAGAAACAAAAAAAATTATACAAAACGTCAGCTAAACTAAGAGTTTCTTCTTCGAGAAATCCAACAAGACAGACAAACCCTCATTCAAACTAACCAAAAGACAGAGAGAGAATATCCAAATTAACAAAATCAGAAATAAAAAGGGGAACATAACAACAGACACTGAGGAAATTCAGACAAACAAGTCATACTTCAAAGCCCTCTGTATTCCAAATAAGTGGAAAATTTAAGGGAAATGGACAATTCTCTGGATAATTACCACATATCAAAATTCAAGTCAAGATCAGACAAGCAAATTAAATAGACCCATAACCCCAAAGGAAACAAATAGTCATCAAAAGGCTCCCAATCAAAAAAAAATCCCAGGACCAGATCTTTGCAGTGCAGAATTCTACCAGAATTTTAAAGAAGAGCTAATATCAACACTCCTCAAATTGTTCCACAATGTAGAAAGGAAGGAACATTGACAAACTTTTTGTGATGTTATGGTTACCCTGACACCCAAAATATACAAAGATTCAATGAAGAGAATTGTAGACCAATCTCTTTCATAAACATGGATGCAAAAATACTCAATAAAATACTGGAACCCCGAATCCTAGAACATATCAGAACATCCACCATGATGAAGTAGACTTCATACCAGAGAGCAGGGATTGTTGAATATAAGAAAATTCATCAATGTAATCTACCATACAAATAAAAGGAAAGAAAAAAACCCCACATGATCATCTCCTTAGATGCTGAAAAATCCTTCCACAAAATCCAACATCCCTTCATGATAAAGATCTTGGAGAGATCATGGATACAAGAAACATTCTTAAGCCACGTGTTGGCCCCTCATGCCTTTAATTCCAACACTTGGGAGGCAGAGGCAGGCAGATCTCTGAATTTGAGGCCAGCCTGGTCTCCAGAGCTAGTTCCAGGACAGCCTCCAAAACAGTACAGAGAAACCCTGTCTCAAAAAACCAAAAAATGGTTTCTGTGGCAGCATCAGGTAAACAGGCTGGCTTCCTGACCTGTGTTCCAGTTCCTGCGGATTGCCTGGGAACTGCACAGAGCTCCCAATCCCGGCGGGAGCCAAGCACCCCAGGCTCCAAGTCTTCTCTCCTACCAACAAGACCAGGAAACCAGAGTAGTTCACGGAGGCAGCTGTTCCTGCAGCAGCATCAGGTAAACAGGCCGGCTTCCCGGCCTGTGTTCCAGTGCCTGCGGATCGCCTGGGAACTGCACAGAGTTTCAAATCCCGACCGGAGCCAAGCACACCAGACTCCAGGTCTTCCCTCCCACCAAGGAGACCAGGAAACCAGAGGAGCTAGGGAGACCAGGGGAGTAGCTATTCTGGATCAGGTACAACAGGACCCAACATAGGGTCCAGGGAACCAGGTAGGAGGCTGAGCGCCCCAGATTCCTGTTCTTCTCCACCCACGGGACCAGAACAAGGAATAGAAGAACCACCAGATTATTGGACTTGCTAGCACCCACCAAAAAGGGAACTCTGGTCCCCAGACCAGTAAGGGGCTCTTTTTGCACCCACTAGAAGAAGAGATGGAAAAGAGACAATACAAAAACACACTCAGCAACAGAAAAACAAATATGACACCACAAGATTCTAGAGACTCCACACCAGCAAGACTCCAACATTCCAATGCGAACGAAGCAGAAGAGAACGACCTTAAAACCACTTTCATGAAAATGATAGAGGCCCTAAAAGAGGATATAGGAAAATCCCTCAAAGAAATGGAAGAAAAAACAAACCAAAAAATGCAAGAAATGGAAGAAAAAACAAAGCAAAAAATGCAAGAATTGGAAGAAGAAGCATACCAAAAAAGGCAGGAAATGGAAGAAGAAACAAAGCAAAAAATGCAAGAATTGGTAGAAAAAACAAAGCAAAAAATGAAAGAAATGGAAGAAGAAACAAAACAAAAAAAGGCAGGAAATGGAAGAAGAAACAAAACAAAAAATGTAAGAAATGGAACAAAAAGCAAACCAAAAAATGCAAGAAATGGAAGAGAGAACAAACCAAAAAATTCATAAAAGGCAACAAATGGGCGAAAAGATAACCCGAAAATTGCAAGAAGTAATGCAAACACTGCAAGGGTTGAAAACTGAAATAGAGACAATAAAAAAAAAAGCAATCTGAAGAAAGGCAGAAAATAGAAAAGCTGGGCAAACAGTCAGGCACTACCAATACAAGCATTACCAACAGAATAAAGAGATGGAAGAGAGAATCTCAAGTGTTGAAGATACACTAAGAGAAATGGATTCATCAACCAAAGAAAACCTTAAGTCCAACAAATCCTTAACACAAAACATCCAGGAAATATGGGACACCATGAAAAGGCCAAACCTAAGAATAATAGGTATAGAAGAAGGAGAAGAAATCCACCTCAAAGGGGCAGAAGACATATTCAACAAAATCATAGAAGAAAACTTTCCCATCCTTAAGGAAGACATGCCAATGAAGGTACCAGAAGCCTACAGAACACCAAATAGAGTGGACCACAAAAAAAATCCCCTCGCCACATAATAATCAAGACCCCAAACATACAGAATAAAGAAAGAATATTAAGAGCAGCTAAGGAAAAAGGTCAAGTAACACATAAAGGTAGACCTATCAGAATTACACCTGACTTCTCCATGGAAACTCAGAAAGCCAGAAGGTCCTGGATAGATATTCTACCTACACTAAGAGACCATGGATGCCAGCCCAGACTACTATACCCGGCAAAGCTCTCAATCACTATAGATGGAGAAAACAAGATATTCTATAACTAAACTAGATTCAAGCAATACGTATCCACTAACACAGCCCTACAGAAAATTTTGGAAGGAAAACTCCAACCCAAGGAAGCTAACTACAACCAGAAAAACATAGGCATTAGAGAATCCCTCTCTACCAACATCCAAAAGAACAAGGGGTGAAATTCCACACATAATTCCAACAACAACAACCACTGCAAATCGAAGAAGGATGAGCAATCAATGGTCATTATTATCCCTCAATATTAATGGCCTTAACTCACCCATAAAAAGACACAGACTAGCAGAATGGATTCGAAGACAGAACCCTTCCTTCTGCTGCATACAAGAAACACACCTCACCCTCAAAGACAGACATTACCTGAGAGTTAAAGGTTGGGAAAAATGTTTTCAATCAAATGGACCCAAGAAACAAGCAGGGGTAGCAATCCTAATATCTAACAAACTAGACTTTAAAATAAAATCAATCAAAAGAGATGAAGGAGGTCATTACATACTCATCACAGGTGAAACCCACCAAGATGAAGTGTCTATCCTGAACATCTATGCCCCAAATACAAAGGCATCCACATTCGTAAAAGAAACATTATTAGAACTTAAATCTCATCTAAAGCCCCATACAGTTATAGCAGGAGATTTCAACACACCACTCTCACCACTAGACAGGAATACCAGACAGAAACTCAACAAAGAAGCAAAGGGTCTAATAGAAGTAATGACCCAACTGGGATTAACAGACATCTATAGAACATTTCATCCACATAAAAAAGAATATACCTTCTTCTCAGCACCACATGGAACCTTCTCAAAAATCGACCACATACTTGGCAACATATCAAACTTCAGCAGCTACAAAAAAATTGGAATAACTCCATGCATCTTATCAGACCACCATGCTTTAAAATTAGAATTCAACAACACAAATTGCAGAAAACCTACAAACTCATGGAAATTGAATAATGCTCAACTGCACCATCCCTGGGTCAAAGAGGAAAAAAAAAAAAGAAATTAAAGACTTCCTGGAATTCAATGAGAATGAAGACACAACATACCCAAACCTATGGGACACTTTGAAAGCAGTGCTACGGGGGAAGTTCATAGCACTAAGTGCCCACATGAAGAAACTGGGGAACAGTTATACTAGAGAATTAACAGCACAGCTGAAAACTCTAGAACACAAAGAAGCGAACTCCCCCAGGAGGAATAGACGCCAGGAAATAATCAAATTGAGGGCTGAAATCAATAAAGTAGAAACTAGGAAAACAATACAAAGAATCAATGCAACGAAGAGTTGGTTCTTTGAGAAAATCAACAAGATAGACAAACCTTTGTCCAAACTTACCAAACAGCAGGGAGTGAACATGCATATTAACAAAATCAGAAATGAAAAGGGGGCATAACAACAGACTCTGAGGAAATCCAGAGAATCATTAGGTCATACTTTGAAAACCTGTACTCCACAAAATTTGAAAATTTAAAGGAAATGGATGACTTCCTGGATAGCTATCACTTGCCAAAACTAAATCAAGAACAGATAAGCAATTTAAATAGACCTATAACCCCTATGGAAATAGAAGCAGTCATCAAAAGTCTCCCAACCAAAAAAAGTCCAGGTCTAGATGGCCTCAGTGCAGAATTCTACCAGAAATTCAAAGAACAGCTTATACCAATTCTTCTCAAAGTATTCCACACAATAGAAGCAGAAGGGTCTTTGCCAAACTCTTTCTATGAGGCTTCAATAACCTTGATCCCCAAGCCACACAAAGATACAACTAAGAAAGAGAACTTCAGACCAATATCCCTCATGAACATTGATGCAAAAATACTCAATAAAATACTGGCAAATCGGATCCAAGAACACATCAAAACAATCATTCACCACGATCAAGTAGGTTTCATCCCAGGGATGAAGGGATGGTTCAACATACGAAAATCCATCAACGTAATCCACCATATAAACAAGCTGAAAAACAAAAATCACATGATCATCTCACTAGATGCTGAAAAAGCCTTTGACAAAATCCAGCACCCCTTTATGATAAAGGTCTTGGAGAGATCTGGGATAACAGGGACATACTTAAACATAATAAAAGCTATATACAGTAAACCAACAGCCAACATCAAACTAAATGGACAGAAACTCAACGCAATTCCTCTAAAGTCAGGAACAAAACAAGGCTGTCCACTCTCCCCATACCTTTTCAACATGGTACTTGAAGTTCTAGCTATTGCCATACGACAACAAAGGGGATCAAGGGGATACAAATTGGGAAGGAAGAGGTCAAACTTTCACTGTTTGCAGATGATGTGATAGTTTACATCAATGACCCAAAGAACTCTACCAGCAAACTCTTACAGCTGATTAACACCTTCAGCAAAGTGGCAGGCTACAAGATCAACTCAAGAAAAATCAGTAGCCCTACTATATACAGATGATAAAAGGGCTGAAAAAGAAATCAGAGAAACATCACCCTTTACAATTGTCAAAAACAACATAAAATACCTTGGGGTAACGCTAACCAAACAAGTGAAAGAACTGTATCGCAAGAACTTTGAATCTTTAAAGAAAGAAATTAAAGAAGCCCTCAGAAAATGGAAAGATCTTCCATGCTCTTGGACAGGTAGGATCAATGTAGTAAAAATGGCAATCCTACCAAAAGCAATCTACAGATTCAATGCAATCCCCATTAAAATCCCAGCACAATTCTTCACAGACCTTGAAAGAAAAATAATCAATTTTGTATGGAAAAACAAAAGACTCAGGATAGTCAAAACAACCCTGTTCAACAAGGCAACGTCCGGAGGTATCACCATCCTGACCTCAAGCTCTATTATAGAGCTATAGTCCTGAAAACAGCTTGGTATTGGCACAAAATTAGACAGGTAGACCAATGGAATCTAATTGAAAACCCGGATATTAACCCACACATGTACGAACATCTGATCTTTAACAAAGAAGCTAAAAAGATACAATGGAATAAAGAAAGCATCTTCAACAAATGGTGCTGGCATAACTGGAGGCTGGCATGTAGAAGAATGCAGATCGATCCATGTTTATTGCCATGCACAAAACTTAAGTCCAAATGGATCAAAGACTTCAACATAAATCCAGCCACACTGAACCTCTTAGAAGAGAAAGTGGGTGGTATCCTTGAACGAATTGGTACAGGAGACAGCTTCCTGAATATAACACCACTAGCACAGACAGTGAGATCAACAATTAATGAATGGGACCTCCTGAAACTGAGAAGCTTCTGTAAGGCAAAGGACACAGTCAGCAAGACAAAAAGGCAGCCCACAGAATGGGAAAAAATATTCACTAATCCCACATCTGACAGACGGTTGATCTCCAAAATTTACAAAGAACTCAAGAAGCAAGTCTCAAAAACATCAAAGGACCCAATTAAAAAGTGGGCTGCAGAACTAAATAGTGAGTTTTCAATAGAGGGGTCTAAAATGGCTGAGAGGCACTTGAGAAAGTGCTCAACATCCTTAGCCATCCGGGAAATGCAGATTAAACCAACTCTGAGATACCATCTCACTCCTGTCAGAATGGCTAAAATCAAAAACACCAACGACAATTTATGCTGGATAGGATGTGGTGAAACACTCCTCCATTGCTGGTGGGAGTGCCAACTGGTTCAGCCACTTTGGAAATCAGTATGGAGATTCCTCAGAAAAATGGGAATAAACCTACCACAAGACCCAGCAACTCCACTCTTAGGCATATATCCAAAAGATGCCCATTCATACAACAAGGATGTCTGTTCCACTATGTTCATAGCAGCATTATTTTTAATAGCCAGAACTTGGAAGCAACCTAGATGTCCCTCAACTGAAGAGTGGATAGAGAAAATGTGGTACATTTACACAATGGAGTACTATTCAGCAGAAAAAAAAAATGGAATCCTGAGATTCGCAGGCAAATGGATGACACTAGAAGAAACCATCCTGAGTGAGGTATCCCAGTCACAAAAAGAGAAACATGGCATGTACTCTCTCATATATGGATTTTAGACATAGATCTGAGGAGTGCCAGCCTACAATCCCATGGCCAGAGAGTCTGGGAAACAGAAACTCATTTAGTGGTTGATCGAAGAAGAGGCAGACTCCCTCAGTTAAGTACTGAGCTGAACTCAAGAAAGCCAGTAACAGAGAGGGAGGACTGATGACCAAAGGGATTAAGACTGGGCTGGTTTAACCCCCAGAAACAGCTGACCTGACAAAGGTTAACTCTTGAATCCCAGGCATTAGCCTGGGAATCTAGCATGGGACTGATCAAGATCCCCTGAATGTGGGTGTCAGTGAGGAGGCCTAGGTAATCTATTAAACCTTGGGCAGCAGATCAGTACCCATCCCGAGTATACACACGGACTTTGGACTCCCATCCAACAATGTGAGGTGCACTCTCACCTTGAACTCTTGGGGAAGGGTCTAGGCCCTGCCCTATATGAAATGACAGACTATGGGCACCCCCATGGAGGGCCTCACCCTCCCTGGGGAAATGAGGAGATAATGGGGGGGGTTGGGAGGAGGGCACGGGAAGAGGGGAGGGAAAGGGAGAGGGCCCTGGACTGACTTGTGAAGCAACCTTGTTTCTTATCTAAATTTAAACTGAAAAATATATATATATAAAAAGAAAGAGAAGTGTGCTTAGGATTAATTTAATAGTACTATATTTTACCAAAGGCATAATATCTGTCAAGCAATTTTTCCATTTTGATGATAACCAGGAAAAACATGCAGTATCTAAAAAGACATATTTAATGTTAAGTTTAATAGCATCGCAATTCAAAAAAAAAAGGGAATTCTTAAGGGAATTAGTTAAAACAGAATTATTTCCCATATTAAATTATGGCAAACTATTACAATGGAGGAAGTTAGTTCTTTGTATGATAATATAGTTGACAGTTTGAAAATGGAACAATTTAATGAGAGGTTAACTAATTTAGGTAGGATTTATGTAATGTCAATTATAAACATTATCAGTTCTATCATTTTTGTTTTATCACTAAAAAGCTAGTTAATATGAGTGCTAAGGTGCAATTTTTAGAAAAATTTAATAAAACAGATCATAGAGCTTTTTAGAATCAGAAAGAGGAGTTTAATGGAGAAACAATTTCAGGATTGTCTTCTAAGGATAGAGAGAAACAGCCTAAAGTTTTCAAATAACCAGCTTTAGTTCATCCAGTCTCATTACAGGAATAACTGCCAAATGATAGATATCCCCAAGGCTGTGTAAGAGTTAAATCAGCTCCTGTGGAAATGTTATAAGGAGATTCAAGGAAACAATAGTCTCATATGCATGCATTCACTTTTTGTGAAGCTGATGTTAAATTTATGGTCAGTTTGTAATACAATTATCCCTAGATACTGGAGAGACTTGGTTATAGCAGTTTTGGAGCCTGGTCCCCAATTAATATGGAGAACCTGGCTGAAAGAAGAGGCTAAGACCATTGGATAACAATGTAGGCCTAGAGGCATGGAAATCTCCCAAGACAAACTTCTTGGAGAGGGAGATTATGATGATGTACAAAGGCAATCTGTATATGATGACTACATGCCCTAGACTTATGCCATGAAGCAACTTTGCAGGCTTGGAACAGAATTGGAGAAGTAGGAAAGAAAATCGAGTCATTTATTAAAGTTATATAGGGCTCAAAGGAAACCTTAAAGGATTTCTTACAAAGATTGACTTCAGCAGTAAATAGAATGATACCAGTTCAGAAGCTAGACAAATAATAATTGAGTCTCTGACTTTTGAAAATGCTAAATCACAATGCAAAAAGTAATTAGGCCATTAAAGGCAAGATTAGCACCCTTAGAGGAATGGATACAATCAGTATTGAATCTCATGATGAGGATGATGCTTGGATAGCAGAAGTGATTTACAGAGGTTAGAAGAAAAACAAAAATGTCAAGTGTTTAATTGTGGCAACCAAGTCACCAAGAAAGGGATTGTAAACAGGGTGTTCTTAGAAAAAACTTATTTTTTATTTAAATTAGAAACAAGCTGGCTTCACAAGTCAATCCCAGCTCCCTCTACCTCCCCTCCTACCCCGCCCCTCAGGTTCCCCAGTCCCTTCACCCAATCCCTACTTCCATCCCCCAGGGAGGGTGAGGCTCCTCCATGAGGATCTTCAGAGTCTGACATTTCATTCAGGCCAGGACATAGGCCCTCCCTCAAGAGTCCAGGCTGAGAGAGCATCCTTCAATGTGGGATGGGCACCCAAAGTCCATTTGTATGCCAGGGATAAATACTGATCTACTCTGCAAGGCCCCATAGACTGCCTAGGCCTCCTCACTGACACCCACATGCATTTTTCAAGCAGAACATGACGAAGGTGTAACAAAGGCAGACATTAGACTAATGAACATAGATCAACAAGGGGCAGCCAAGGTAACCCTTTGTCACTGGGAAACTCCTTTGAGGCCTCTGTCAGGCCCCCATGTCAAATTCAGTTCAGTTGTTTTCTGTTGCCACCAAAGACCAAACAAATGCCTTTGATCTGGGCTACCACCTGTGGCCATGAGGGTGTCCAAGAGCCATGCTGCCACCAGGGCCATGCTGATCTGAGTGGCCTGTGCTGCCTTAAGGGCCATGGTGATGTCTGGCCCAAGCTGTTGCCAAGTACCATGAGTGAGTCTGTGGTCCTACTACAGCTGGGGTCTTTGATGATGACTGTGTCCCTGTTGGGGTGGGGGGTCATTGGAACCGTGCTGTGCTGAGCTAGCCCCACCTTTCACTGGTCCTGGGATAGCTGGCTCTGCCCATTGATGGATACTGAAGCAGGAGAGATGGTCCAGCCCCTCAGGAGAGTTCTGACCCCGCCCCCACACTCAGGAGAGATGGCCCCACCTATCACTACAGGCATGCATTTCACCTGGGCCACACACTAACTCTTACTCCTCGGTCAGAGACATAGGCGAACCATCCCTGAGGAGCAGGAGCACTGCACCCCACCCCTTGTCTTCATGTAGTAATATGGATGAGAGAAAGATGCCCTCACCTCCTCACCCATTACCACCTGGAACAGGTGACAGAGCTGGATCCGGGGTTACAAGAGTGAGATGAATAGCCTTGACACCCACTGGCTGTTGCACACAAAAGACCAGGCTTTGCACAACACACTACCCTATTTATTCTACAACTTCTGCAAGTCTTCTCTCACTTTTCTTTTTGGTTGTGGTTTTTCTTTTGGGGGGGATTTGCAAGAGCAAGGGACAGGTATATTAGTGTGACCTGAATGCATGATGTTAACTCCTTAAAGAATCAATAAAAGTTTAAAAAAAACTGGAGGTATCATCATCCCTGATTTCAATTTGTACTCCAGAGCCATAGTAATAAAAATTGCGTGATACTGGCATAATAACAGGTATTCTGATCAGTGGACACCTGATTTTTTTTTAAAGAAGCCAGAGTCCTGCGACTTTATTCCTCCTTTGAGCTTGGGCCACTGGCTTCTCGTCACTTCCCTCATTCCATGGCCCTGAAACTGCAATCTGTGCTCCTGCCTCAGTCCAAGAAACCCAAGTCGGTTCCTGCCGTGAAACTGGAGGACAAGTAGGCCTCTCTTCGCCTGCCTAAGGGAGAAAAAGAACAGCAAGAAGCAATTGAACACATTGACGAAGTACAAAATGAAATAGACTTAATGAACAAGCCAGTGAGGAAAATTTGAAAGTAGAACAAAAATATAACAAATTCCAAAAGCCACTTTTTCAGAAGAGGTCAAAATTGATCACCAAAATTCCAAATTTTTGTGTAACAACATTTGTCAACCATCCACAAGTGTCTGCACTGCTTGGGGAGGAAGATGAAGAGGCTCTGCATTACTTAACCAGAGTTGAAGTGACAGAATTTGAAGACATTAAATCAGATTACAACAACAACAAATCAAACTGCAGAGTGTCACAGTACAAAATAATACAAAAGACAAAGTGGGGGCTTCTTTTCTGAGAAGACTGGCATCAAAGTTGGCTTTTAGAGATAAACAAGATGTCACCAATCGGAGAGTGCAGCATTGTGAAGTGTGTAATTGTGCTTCACCCGTGTGCTTTGTGGTAAGCTAAAGTGTGGACTCCAGTGTATGAATGATGTGTTCAGAGAAGAGTCAGGCATCCAGCTCACAGTAACCCTGAGTACCGGGTTATAAGTTTTGAGTACTGCATTGTGAGCTGAAAGTAAGAGGGACATTTGAAAGGTTTAACATAGGAGAGCAACATGGATAAATCTGTATCTTAGGACTTGTAATTGGACAACTGTATTACTAATGGCTTGGATCCTAGGGAAATTGGTGTCATGAGAACCAGATTTATGTAAGTCCTGTATCTGAGAGAAAGTGTGGTATTAGACTTTCTGAACTCAGTTTATTTCACCTAATGATTTCAGTTGCACCTACTTTCTGACAAATGTCGTGATTTCAGTTTTATTTACAGGATCATAAAACTCTTCTGTGGGGGGTCTGGAGAGATGGCTCAGTGGTTAACAACACTAGCTGGTCTTCCAGAGGTCCTGAGTTCAATTCCCAGCAACCACATGATGGCTCACAACCATCTTAATGAGATCTGGTGCCCTCTTCTTGCCTGTAGGGGTACATGCAGACAGAACATTGTATACATAATAAATAAATAAATCTTTAAAAAATTCTACTGTGAATATGAATCATGTTTCCTTTGTCCATTTATTGTTGATGGACATTTAAGCTGATTCTAATTCAGGCAATTATAAATAGTACAGAAATAAATGTGGAAGTGTAGGTAAGGTATTTCTGTGCTGTGTTAGCTTAGCATCCTTTACATACATACATAAGTAACATAGGAGGTTGAAGTGGTCATTCAATTTTTAATTTTTTGAGGAGCCCCCATACTTATTTCCACAGTGGCTGCACAGGTTTGGCTTCCCACCAGCAATGATTAAGGATTTTCCTCCCTTCGCCCCTCCCCTGTCCTCTCATACATTTTGTTATTTGTTTTCTTGATCATGGTCATTCTAACTGGGTAGAATTGGAATTTCAAAATAGTTTTGCGTCTCCTTGATGATTTTGAACACTTTTCCAAGTACTTACTGTCCATTTGTGTTTCTTCATTTGAAATCTATTCAGTTCATGGGCCCATTTACTGATCTGGATGCTTTGTTTTTATGTGTTCCTTTTAACAGTGCCTTAGAAATTAATGACTTCTCTTATGTGTATTTTGTTTCTTCATTCTAGTGTTGTTTCCTTTGCTGGGCAAAGTTGTTTTCATTTCATGTAATTTCTCATTTGTCAATTCTTAGAACTATTTCCTTCGTATTAGAGTTCTTTTTCAAAAATGCTTGCCTTTGCCTGTGTCTTCAGGTGTTTTGCTTAGATTTTCTTCTAACTTTTGATAAGTTTCTTGTCTCACTTTAATGTCTTTCATCCATTTTGAATTGATTCTGTGGAGGGTGAGAAATGGAGATCCAGTTGTATCCTTTTACAGTGTAAATCATTTGCCTGGAGTCATTTGTAAGAGAGGCTATTTTGTCTCCAATTTATATTTTGAACAGATGACTGTGGCTATAGGACTTTAATCCCAAGGTCATCTATTCTAGTCTGTTGACCTACATATGTGGTTTGTGATAGTACCACACTGTTTTTGTCACAATAACTATGTAATACAATTTGAGATTGGACATTGAGACATATCCTGTATTATTCTTTCTGCTAAGAATTACATTAGTTACTAGGAGTTCTGTGCTTTCATATGAGCTTTCAGATTGTCTTGTTCTGTGAAGAATACCATTGCCATTTTGACAGGAATTGCTTTGAACATGTACATTGCTTTCAGTAACATAGCCATCCGTATACACAATATTCTGCCTATCCAAAAGAACAAGAAGTAGTTCCAACTTCTAGTGTCTTCCTCAATTTCTTTCTTTGGTTCCTTACATTTCATTGTAGGTCTTTTACTTTCATGGATAGGCTTATTCCCAACTATTTTTAAAAGCTATTATGAATGGAATTTCACCCTAACTTCGTTCCCAGTGAGTTTACTATTGATATATAGAAAGAGTACGATTTTCGTGTTAATTTTTATATCCTGCTACTCTGCTGTGTTTGTCAGAGTTTATAGTTTACTTGTAGAATTGTTGGGATCTATTATGTATAAGGTTGTGCTGTCTGCAAATAGCAGTAATCCACCTTCTTTCCGTTCTGTTTGTTTTCCCTTTCTCTAATTCTCTTGTCTTAAGGCTCTAGCTAAGATTTTGTATTTAATAACAATGGAAGGAATGTATACCCAGTTTTCACTGTAGATTTCAGAGAAAATGCTCCCAGTTTCCTCCAGTTAGTGTAACACTAGTATTTGTTGTATACTGCCTTTATGATCTTGAGATTATCTTTTCTTCTGTTCCTAGTTTGGCATTTTATCATGAAGGGATGATAGAATTTATCCAAGATCTTTTTTTTCATTAATATGATTATGTGCTTTCTATCTCTAAGTCTATTCATGTTCTGAATTACACTTATTTATATTGAAACATTCATGCATCCCTGGTTTAAAACCAACTTGGTCTTGTTATGTGGTTTTCTTAATATATTCTTCATTTCAGCTTACAAGAATTTTATTGAGACTTCTTGGATCAATATTCAGAGAAATTGATTCATAATTATTTTTATGGTTCTGTTTAAGTTCTCTGTAACTTCCTGTTTAAATTTTGATAGTCAATTTGTCTAAAATTTATCTGTTTATTCTATATTTCTCAGTTTGGGGAGTTTGCAATGCACCCCTTAATGATTCTTTGCATTTAACTAATTTTTCAGTTTGGGTGTTTTCTCTCTTTTGACAAGTTTGGCAGGGTTTTGTCAATCTTTTTAAATTTTTTATTGGCTCTATATAGTATTCTTTTTCATCGCTGTTTTCTTATCTTTTGCCTTGATCTTCATTATTTATCTACTACTTTAAGTTTGAACTGTTCTTGTTTTCTAGAACCTTGAGGTACATCCTTAAGTTACTATAGATTGTTTTGGTTTTAAAAAGTACTCAAAACTTTGATATAATGTAGTTTCATTTTCATTTGGTTCTGGGTTTTTTTTTAGTTTCTTCAACAGCCCTTCTTGTCATTCAGTAACATACTGTTCAGTTTCTGTGTATTTTCTTCAACAGCCCTTCTTGTCATTCAAGAATGTACTGTTGCGTTTCTGTGTATTTGTCATTTCTGTAGTTGTCCTTGCTACTTAATTGTAGGTTTTTCTTTTTTTGTACTGTGATCCGCTAAGATAAAATATATTATTTTAGTAATTTTGCATTTACTAAGATTTGATTTGTGGTCTAGAATGTGGTCTGTGTTAGAGAAGGCTGATAGGCTCCTGAAAAGGATGTTTATACTGGTTCTCTTGGAAGAAATGTTCTGTGTACATCTGTTAAGTCCATTTACTTTATAGTATAATTTAACTGTGGTTTTTTTTTGTTTTTTGTTGTTGGTTTTTTTGTTTTTACTTTTAGTTTGGATGGCTTCTCTTGAAATGAGAGTAGGGTATTAAAATTACCCAATATTAGTGTACTGGGATCCACCTGACCGCTTATGTCCATGGAACTTAGTTTTATGACATTGGTGACACAGATATTTAATGTATGTATTTTTACATTGCCATATTTTCTTTTTCTTATTTATTTATTTTTCTTTAAAATTGTTTTTTTATTCTTTATACCAATCCCAGTTAACACTCCCTTCCCTCCTCCTGCTACCCCCTGTTTCTCCCCACTCCAACCTCCACCCATTCCTCAGAGAAGGAAAAGCTTCCCATGGGGAGTCAAAGAACTCTAGCACCTTACTTTGAAGCAGGACCAAGGCCTTCCCTCCCCCCATATGTAGGCTGAGCAAGGATACCTCCAAAGAGAATGTGCTTCCAAAAGCCAGTTCAAGCACCAGGAATAAATCCTAGTCTCACTGCCAGTGGCCCCACAGACTGCCCAAGCCACACCACTGTCACCTACATTCAGAGGGCCTACTTAGGTTCTATGCGGTTTTCCTCACTGTCAGTCCAGATTCAGCAAGCTCCCACTACCTTAAGTCAACTGTTCCTGTGGGTATCCCAAACTGGTCTTGACACCTTTGCTCTTGTTGTCACTCCTCCCTCTCTTCAGCAGGACTCTGGGAGCTCTGCCCAGTGTTTAGCTGTGGATCTCTGCATCTGCTTCCATCAGCTACCCAAACCTATGGGAGACAATGAAAGCAGTACTAAGAGGAAAGTTCATAGCATAAGTGCCTACATAAAGAAAGTGGAAAAATATCACACTAGTGACTTAACAGTACACCTGAATCTCTAGAACAAAAAGAAGCAGACTCATCCAGAAGGAGTAGACAACAGGAAATAATCAAATCAAGAACTGAAATCAATAAAATAGGAACAAGGAAACAATACAAGAATCAATGAAGCAAAGAGCTGGTTCTTCAAGAAAATCAACAAGATAGACAAACCCTTATCCAAACTAACCAAAAGGCAGAGAGAGATAATGCAAATTAACAAAATCAGAAATGGAAAGGGGGATATAACAACAGACACTGAGAAAATTCAGAGAATCCTTAAGTCATACCTTGAAAACATGTACTCCATAAAAATTGGAAAATCTAAAAGAAATGGACAATTTTCTGGATGGGTGCCACATACCAAAATTAAATTAAGAGCATATAAGCAATTTAAAAAGACCTATAATCCCTAAGGAAATAGAAACAGTCTTCCAACCTAAAAAAGCCCAAGGCCAGATGTTTTCGGTGCAGGATTCTACCAGAACATCAAAGAAGAGCTAATACCAGCACACCTTAAATAGTTCCACACACAGAAGGAACATACACAAATATTTTATGAGCGCATATTTTCTTAATAATTGTTCCATTTTTCAGTATGAAGTAGTTTTCTTTGTCCCTTCTAATTTTGATTTGAATTTACTTCATTTGGTAGAAGAACATCTTTGTCAGATTCTTTCGTTTCCATTTGCTTGGTTGTTTCCCATCCTTTTGTGATTAGTCTGTGGTTGTCTTTACTAGTATGTTGTGTTTCTTAGCAATAACAGAAAGGTAGATCTAGTGGTTTTTGTTTTGTTTTTTTAATTCAGTGAGCCAGTCTTTTCTTTTCATTAGTGAATTGAATCCTCTTGTATTTAAGGTTTTTATGAAGCTATACGTTCTGTGTTTGATAATTTTGTTAGCTGTTTATTGTTTGATTTTCTTTCTAATCTTTCTATTAGGGATTTTCTGATTTATGGTGCTAGACAGGATGAACTCTTTTTCAGCTCTTCATTGTTTAGGCATTTCTCCCACAAAATGTGTTTCCTGTGCTCTTGTATTTGAGCCTTTCTTCTCTCCACTTCCTTTTTTTGTCTTTTAAAATTTAAATTATAAACAAGGTTGCTTCACATGTCAATCCCAGCTTCCTCTCCCTCTCCTTCCCCTATTCCCACACCCTCCCACTAATCCCTCTCTCCCCTCCCCCAATCCCCACTCCTTTCCCCAAGGATGGTGAGGCCTTCCAGGGGGTTTTCCATAGTCTGCCATTTCACCCAGGGCAGGGCCTAGGCCCTCCCCCAAGAGTCCAGGCTAAGAGAGCATCTCTCATTGTGGGATGGGCACCTAAAGTCCATTTGTATGCCAGGGATAAATACTGATCTACTACCCAAGGCCACATAAATTGCCTAGGTCTCCTCACTGACACCCACATTCAGGGGGTCTGGTCAGTCCCATGCTGAATTACCAGCAATCAGTCTGGGGTTCAAGAGCTCTCCCTTGTTCAAGTCAGCTGTTTCTGTGGGTTAAACAAGCCCAGTCTTGACCCCTTTGCTCATCAGTCCCCATTTCCGTCACTGGGTTCCTTGAGTTCAGCTCAGTGTTTAGCTGTAGGTGTCTGCCTCTGCATCTATCAGTTATTGGTTGAAGGTTCTGTTACCCAGACTCTCTGACTGTGGGATTATAGGCTGGCACTCCCCTACTTTATATCTAAAATCCATATATGTGTGAGCATATACCATCTTTGTCTTTTTGTGACTGAGTTATCTCACTCAGGATGGTTTCTTATAGTTCCATCCATTTGCCTGCAAATTTCAAGATTCCATTGTTTTTTTCTGCTGAGTAGTACTCCATTCTGGATTTTAGACATGGATCAGGAGATTGCCAGCCTACAATCCCAAGAGTCTGGGAAACAGGAAGGACCCTAAGAGAGATATGCATGTTACCCCAGAGAAGGGGAATGAAGCAAGATCTCCTGAGCGGATTGGGAGTATGGGGAGAGAGAAGGAGAGTGGATAGAGGTGAAGATGAGGAGGGGAGAGGAGGACATGGGGGAGCACGGAGGTTGAATCAGGGTAAGAATAGAGGAGAGCAGGATGAGAGATATCATAATAGAAGGAGTCATCATAGGTTTGAGGAGAGGTCTGGCACTAGTGAGATTTCCAGAGATCTACATGGATGACACCAACTGGCAAACTAAGCAATAGTGGAGAGACTACCTTAAATGCCCCTCCCTGATAATGAGTTTGATGACTACCTTATGTGTCATCCTAGAAGCTCCATCCAGTGACTGATGGAAGCAGAGGCAGATACCCACAGATAAACACTTTACTGAACTTCTAGAATCCAGTGACAGCGAGAGAGGAGTGGTGAGAAAAGGGGTCAAGACTGGGCTGGTGAATCCCACAGACACAGCTGACCTGAACAAGGGGGAGCTCTTAGACCCCAGACTGATGGCTGGGAGGCCAGCATGGGACTGATCCAGACCCCCTGGACGTGGGTGTCAGTGATGAGGTCTATGCAATCTATGGGGCATACAAATGGACTTTAGGTGCCCATCCCACAATGAGGGATGCTCTCTCAGCCTGGACTCTTGGGGGATGGCCTAGGCCCTGCCCTGAATGAAATGACAGGCTCTGGAGATCCCCCATGGAGGGATTCACCCTCCCTGGGGAATGGAGTGGGGATTGGGCGGGGACTGGGGTTGCTAGTGGGGGCCGGGAGAAGAGGAGAGGGAGCTGGGATTGACATGAAAAGCAAGCTTGTTTCTAATTTAAATAAATAAAAAATTCCATTGTGTAAATGTTGCACATTTTCAGGATCCCCTCATGGACTTCTAAACTGTTTCTAGTTTCTGATCTTTAGAACAGCAATGAACATGGATGAGCAAGTGTCTCTATAAGAGGATGTAGAGTCATTTGGGTAGATGCCCAAGAGTGGTATGTTTGGATCTGATCTTGAAGTAGATGTATTCCCAGTTTCCTGAGGAACCACCATACTGATTGACATAGTGACTTTATAAATTTACACTCCTATCACCACACCCTTGCCAGCATGAGGTGTCATTTGTTTTATCAATGATCTTGTTCATTCTGACTGGTATAAGGTGAAATCTCAAAGTAGTTTTAATTTGCATTTCCCTGATGGCTAAGGGTGTTCAGTGTTTCTTTAAATACTTCTCAGCCATTTGGGCTTCATCTCTTGAGAACTCTCTGCTTAGTTCTGTACCCCATTTTCAATTGGGTTATTTTCTTGAATCTCAGTTGTTTTAGTTCTTTATGGGTTTTAGAAACTAAGCCACCATAAGATACATAATTGATAAAGATCTTTTTTCCAACCTACAGCCTAATGCTTTCTCTCAATGATGGCACCCTTTGCCATACAGAAACTTTTCAGTTTCATGAGGTCCCAATTATTAATGATGGGTTTTTAGTGCCTGTGCCACTATTGTTCTGCTCAGAAAGTATTTCATTGTGCCAGTGGGTTCACTTTTACTTCCATTAGATTCAGTGTATGTGGCCTTATCCTGAGGTCTTCACTCCATTTGGGATTGAGTTTTGTTCAAGGTCTTAAGTATGGATCTATTTCAATTCTACACATAATTATTCAGTTTAGCCAACCACATTTGTTGGAGATGCTTTGTATTTTCAATTGTGTATTTATGGTTTCTTTATCAAAAATCAGGTCCCCATGGGTGTGTACTTCTTTCTGGGTCCTCAATTAAATTCCATTGACCAACATTTCAGTTTTTGTGCCAGTACCATACTGGGAAGTACAATGTGAGGTCAGGGATGGTGATATCTCCAGCAGTTCTTTTATCATTCAGGATGGTGTTAGCTATCCTGAGATTTGTGTGTGTATGAGTGTGTGTTTCCATGTGAAGCTGAAAGTTACGTTTTCAATTTCTGCAAAGAATAGTATTGGAATTTTTGGGAGACTTGCACTGAATCTGTGGATTGCATTTGGCAGAATGGACATTTTTATAATATTAATCCTACTGTTCCTTGAACATGGGAGATCTTTCTATTATTCAATGTCTTCTTCAATGTGCTTCTTCAATGTCTTAAATTCTCTATTACATAAGTCTCTCACTTGCTTGGTTAGAGTTATTCCAAGGGTTGTCTTTTTTATTTTTGCTTGTTTTTGTTTTTGTTTTTTTGAGGCTACTGTGAAAGGTGTTGCTTTCCTGATTTCCTTCTCAGTCTGTTTGAAATTAGCATATAGGAAGGATACTAATGTATGTATTTGTTAATTTTTAATCCTGCTACTTTTCCTAACCTGTTTATCAGCTATAGAAGTTTCCTGGTGGGGTTTTATGGTAATTTATATATACAATCATATTATCTGCAAATAAAGATACTTTGATTCTTTTCTTATTCATATTTCTTTGGTATCTTTCAATTGTCTTTTTGTTGTAGCTAAGACTTCAAGTAATATATTGAATAGGTATGGAGAAAGTGGTCATCTTTGGCCTGTTCTTGATTTTGGTGGAAATACTTTGGGTTTCTCTGCATTTAGGTTGTTGTTGGCTGTGGGCTTTCTGTAAGTCACTTAGTTATGTTGATGTGTGTCTTTTGTATCCTAACTCTTCATGAAGGAGTGTTGGATTTTGTCAAGGGTCTTTTCTGTATCTAATAAAGTGATCATGTGGTTTGAGCTTTTAGTTTGTTCATGCGGTTGCTTACATTGATTGACTTATACAGGCTGAACCATCACTGCATCTCTAGAATAATGCTAGCTTGATCATGATGGGTAATCTTTTTCATGTGTTCTTAAATTTGTTTTTTTTTATCATTTTTTATTTTAATTTTAAATAGCTTGTTTTACATGTCAATCCCAGTTCCCTCTCCCTCCCCTCCTCCCGCACTCCCCTTCCCCCCTCCCTCCCACCCTATTGCCAAATCCTTCCACATAGGGGATATCTAGAGTCTGTCATTTTACTCTTGGTAGGGTCAAGGCACTCCCCTAAGAGTCCAGGCTGAGAGAGCATCTCTCTTTGTGCTATAGGCACATGAAGACAGTTTGTATACCAGGGATAGACACTGATCCACAGCTCAGGGCCCCATAGGTTGCCCAGGCCTTCTCACTGACACTCACATTTGGGGGGGTCCAGATCAGTCCCATGCTGGCCTCCCCACTGTGGGTCTGGGGTCCAAGAGCACTCCCCTGTTCAGATCAGCTGTCTCTGCTGGTTTTGCCAGCCCATTCTTTGCCAATTTTCTCATCACTCCTCTCTGTCACTGGGTTCCTTGGGTTCAGTTCAGTGATTAGTTGTGTGTTTGCCTCTGCTTCCATCAGTCACAGGATGAAGGCTCCCGGATGGTTATAGACATCAAGTTCATTATCAGGAATGGGCATTCGAGGTGGTCCTTCCACTATTGCTTAGCTTGCCAATTGATGTTATACCTGATGTCACTCTGGTGCCTGATCTGTCTTCGATCCTATGATTCCCTCTTCCCCCTATTCTACCCCCACTCCCTCAACTTCCTGTTCCCCCATGACCAACTCCCTTCCTCTTTACACCTTCTATTCTTCCCAGGTCCCACTCCCCCCCACCCCTCGCCGTGTTCCCCATCCATTCAGAGGATCTTGTCTCCATCCTCTTCTCTTGGGTACTATGCATATATGCATATCTTTTAGGTTCTTTCCTGTTTCCCAGACTCTCTATCTGTGGAAGTGCAGACTGGCACTATCCTGATCCATATCTAAAATCCATATATGAGTGAGTACATATCATGTTTGTCTTTTTGCGACTGGGTTACCTCACTCAGGATGGTTTCTTCCAGTGCTATCCATTTCCCTGTGAATTTCAAGATTCCACTGTTTTTTTCTGCTGAGTAATACTCCATTGTGTAAATGTACCACATTTTCTCTATCCACTCTTCAGTTGAGGGGCATCTAGGTTGCTTCCTGGTTCTTGCTATTACATTTCCATGAATTTGCAGGGTTTCTGCAATTTTTATTGTTGTTGAATTCTACCATTAAAGCATGGTGGTTCAATAAAATACCGGTGGTTATTCCAATTTTTTGTATCTGTTGAGGTTTGCTATGTTGCCAAGTATGTGGTCGATTTTAGAGAAGGTTCCATGTGGCGCTGAGAAGAAGGCATATTCTTTTGTGTTTGGATGGAATGCTCTATAGATGTCTGTTAAACCCATTTGGGCCATAACTTCTATTTGTTCCTTTGTTTTTTTTTTTAAGTTTCTGTCTGTAGGTCCTTTCTAGTGGTGAGAGTGAGGTGTTAAAGTCTCCCACTATAAGTGTGTGAAGTTTTATGTGTGATTTGAGTTTTAGTAATGTTTCTTTTATGAAGGTGGATGCCTTTCTATTTGGGGCATAGATGTTCAGAATCGAGACTTGATGGATTTTTCCTGTGATGAATATGGAATGTCCCTATCTCATATTATGATTGATTTTAGGTTGAAGTCTAATTTGTTAGATATTAAGATTGCTGCACGTGTTTGTTTCTTGGGTCCATTTGATTGGAAAATCTTTTCCCAACCCTTAACTCTGATGTAACATCTGTCTTTGAAGGTGAGGTGTGTTTCTTGTATGCAGCAGAAGTATGGATTCTGTCTTCGTATCCATTCTGGTAGCCTGTGACTTTTTATAGGAAAGTTAAGACCACTAACATTGAGGGATATTAATGACCCTTGATTGTTAATTCTTATTTGTTTTGGATTTGGTGGTGGTGGTGGTGGTTCTGTATGTGGATTTCCCCCCTTTTTATTTTGGCTGTTAGTAAAGTGGGATTATCTATTGCCTATGTTTGTGTGAGTTTAGTTAACTTCCTTGGGTTGGAGTTTTCCTTCTTCATTCAATTCTAAAAAGTTTTAATTTCCAACCGAGCAGTGGTGGCACATGCCTTTAGTCCCAGCACGCAGGAATCAGAGGCAGGCGGGTCTCTGTGAGTTTGAGACCAGCCTGGTCTACAAGAGCTATTTCCAGGACAGCCTCCAAAGCCACAGAGAAATTGACTCAAAAATAAAAAAGTTTTGATGATTTCCTTCTTCATTTCTGTCTTGGCTCCATTTTCATTAGTAGTTAGTTGTTCAGTTTCCATGTTTTTGTACACTTTCTGTTTCTGCTGTTGTTGTTATCTAGGTTTGATCCATGGTGCTCAGATAAGATACAGAGTACTATTTCAGTTCTTTTGTATCTGTTGAGACTTCATATGCAGTTATATGGTCAATTTTGGAGAAAGTTCCATGAACTGCTTAGAAGAAAATATATTCTTGTATATCTGATTGAAATATTACTTAGTTATCTACAAGGTACATGTAGTTGAGGGTATTATTTAAAACCAGCATGTCTCTTATTGGGTTTTGTCTAAACAACTTGTGTGTTGAATAAAGTATATTGAAGTCACACTTGCTGTGTGAGGATCACTGATTTTAGCTGTAGTACTTTTATGAATATGGGTGCCTTTGTGTTTGGTGCATAAATGTTTAGAATTGTAGAGTCCTCTTAGAAGATTTTTCATTTGATGAGTATGTATATTTTGATTTCGGAATTTGTGGTGTTTTGTGTGTGTGTGTGGGTGTGTGTGTGTGTTTCTGAGAGAGAAAGAAAGAGAGACAGAGAGACAGAGAGAGAGACAGAGCATGGATTTGGATTGGTAGGAAGTTGCCATGGTATTGACACACCCCTAGATAGTGAGGCTATCTTTGCAGATTGAAGGAAATGCCAAAGACCTGATTTGCTTAGGATATTAGTTTCATGTACAGGGCAGCCTTCCCTCCAGCCTGGTTTCAGAGCTGCATCAATCCCAAATGAACACACAGGAGGTTATATTAATTATGAAGCTGTTGGCCATTTGCTTGTTTCTTACTGGCTATCTCTCACTTAAGTATTTAACTCATCTAAGTATTTCTCTTACTGGAGAAAGGGTCTGGACCTCTTACTTCTATGGAGGCTACATGATGTTTCCTTTGTCTCTCTTTCTCAGAGTCCTCCTTGACTCCTAGTCCCACCTATCTTGATTCTCTATTGGCCAACAGTGCTTTAGTGACATATACACAGCACTTCCCCATAAGTATGGGTTGTGTTACACTTGGTTATTCTCTGGAATATTTGTTTAATGATGCAAAATTGTGTCGCTTTGCTTTTCTAAATCACCTTATTGGACAAATAAAGAGATGAATGGCCAATAATTATGCAACAGAAAGAATAACTGGGGCTGTCAGGTAGAAAGAATAAATTGGAGGAGAAATCTGGGAAGAGAGATCAAGGGTCAAGAATAGGAGGACAGATGAAACCCATGGGTCAGTCAACCAACTACACAGCGTGCCATGGAGTAATAAGGAAAAGAAGGTATATAGAATAGAAAGAATAAAAGTACAGATGCAAAAGGTACATGGTATAAAAGTTAAGAAAAGCTGGCTAGAAGCCAAGATAAGGCTGGGCATTGATGCAGGCATTTGTTTTGTTTTGGTTTGGTTTTACGAGACAGGGTTTCTCTGTATTGTTTTGGAGGCTGTTGGTCCAACCTGGCCTCGAACTCACAGAGATCCGCCTGCCTCTGCCTCCCGAGTGCTAGGATTAAAAGCGTGGACCACCACTGCCCAGCTTCATGCAGGCATTTGTAGCACATGCCTTTAATCCCAGTACTGGGGAGGCTGAGTCCAGCCTGGTCTACAGAGCAAGTTACAGGACAGCCTCCAGAGCAAGGCAGAGAAACCCTGTCTTGAAACTCCACAAATAAAGGCTTTGCATTTATAAGTAAGAATAAGTCCTTATTTGGGATCTGGGTGGTGGTTCCCCATAGAGCGAGAATTGAAAAAAAAACTACAGAGATCTTTTCTGAAAAGCAAAAACATAACAGTGTAGAGAAGGTAGGAGTTTGGTGAGGAAGGCATGGCCATGTATGGTGTAGTCATTACCCTGTCTTAGGTAGAATTAATCAAGGCTGTACAGATAGACAATGAGGATTCACCTGGAAAGTGATGTGTACACACACTTTTTATTCCATTACCAATGCATCTGGCTGCTGTTCTTGTCAGTGTACAGTGAGATCATATCCAGGTTTGGCACGTTGAGCAAAAGTTTCTTTTCATCCTAACCATTGAATGACAACTTGGCTTTGAGTGATTTTGAACCTGAACTTTTCCAGAAAATATTCAAGCCTTGTTTACCTCTTAATGTGGTCCTCTGATCCAAGAACCACTCACTGAGAGGCTACATTCAGGTTTGATGCATAAAACACTGGAGGAAGACCTCATATTTCTGTTAATCTTGGCCCCTCCTAAGACTTCTTAAATGAACAGTGAATGAATGTAAGGAGTGAAAATAAATACTTTCTCTATCCTTGGTTATGTGAGATAACCAAACCTCATGCTCCCTGGATTCACTCATATGTAGCTGACTCTTCTGCCATTTAACAGATACTACAGAGCAATTCTGTTGTTTATGTCCATTTTTGTGAGGGCAAGGTTTGTGTGGGGCGGAGGAGGTATTTACTTTAGAGTTGATGGTTCTTAGTAAAGTACGCTGGCATTTATAAAAACCCAACCTGTAGTCTTGGGGTATATGAGCATATTTGACTAGATAGCAGCTGTTGGATATCATAGAATGTATTGTATTATGAGTTCACTATGGGACTTCTATGACACCCTGCTGATATGTGCTTAGATATAGTCATGCCTCAGGTCTGAATGTCAGTACACTCAGAGAGTTTCCTCATGTGTACATGGTTATAAAGTGTGGAGTTAGAGTTATAATTGTGTTGGAATTAGACTAAATGGGGAACTGTTGTAATTGTCGAGGTATGTCATTACTAGTCATTGAGTACTCCTTCAATTAGACTAGCTAATATTTGTCAAAATATCTTCTTTAATAACTTCTGTATTTTAGGACTATGTCTTATATAATGTGTGTATTATATTCTCTATGAAAAAATTGACTTTATAATTTAATGTATATATGTGTGTGTATTATATATATTATACAATTTCATATTCACTCCCTCAAGTTTGTCCTTAGTAGATATACCTATATATAAATACTGCAATATTCTTTCATAAATATACATGTAAGTACTTGGTTCTCTGTATTGAAATTATTCATCTCAGAAACACAGAGTGACCCACAGCAGGAGAAATATTATGATAAATTTCACACTGTAACGAGATTGTTTTGTCCTGAATGAGTGATCGCTATTTGAGCTCATGAAGTAGAGACTGAGGTGAATTATAGAGACTGATGAACTAAGTAGAGAGTTGATATCAATTTCGAGTCATCAGTAAATATAAAGGGTGTGTATATGGTGAACGAAAAGAATTGTTTGCAAGAGCAATTGTGTTTCTGTGTATATAGAACCACAGCTCTGAAAAGACATGTTAACTCTTATTTCTGTTTTCATACGTTATGTGATTTAGTTATCCTGACCTGCTTTCAGAGCTCTTTCAGAAAGCTGAGCTATAGCTGTCTTCATGAATTGATCAAAACTAAATGTAGAGATGCCCTCATTTTATGGAGAGCTGCTATAAAAGATTTTAGGTTTTCTTTTTTTTTCTCTGCCTTTGGTTAGTTTGGATAAAGGGTTGTCTATCTTGCTGATTTTCTCAAAGAACCAACTCTTTGTTTCATTCATTCTTTGCTATGTTTTCCTGGTTTCTACTTTATTGATTTCAGCCTTCAATTTGATTATTTCCTGGCATCTTCTCCTTCTGGGTGGGTTTGCTTCTTTTCTCCTAGAGTTTTTAGCTATGCTATTAATTCTCTAGTGTGACTCTTCTCCAGTTTCTTCACTTGGGCACTTAGTGCTATGAACTTTCCTCTCAGAACTGCTTTCAAAGTGTCCTATAAGTTTGTGTATATTGTGTCTTCATTCTCATTGAATTCCAGGAAGTCTTTAATTTCTTTTTTTAATTTTTCAGTAGAAATTTAGATGAGAAACAAGGTTGCTTCACAAGTCAGTTCCAGGGCCCTCTCCCTTTACGTCCCCTCCTCCGTTGCCCTCCCGGCAACCCCACCCCCATTATGCCATCATTTCCCCAGGGAGGGTGAGGCCCTCCATGGGGGTGTGTATACTCTGTCATTTCATATAGGGCAGGATTTTAGGTTTTCAATGGTCTTATAATACTAGAAGTTTTGATCTGTCAAAGAATCTAGGGTTCATTTCATTAAACAGGGATTCACTGTTCACTGTCCATGGTAAAGCAGCTAGAATAGTCTGGAAAACAATGTTTGTCTTTTTTTTTTAGGCATGTAAATGGATTATATACTTAGGACAACATAGGCATCATTTTAAAATCTTTACTTCTTTTTAATGGAGGTTGTCAAGTTTGAAATGTAGGCTCTTAGGAAAAGCAATCATATATCATTAGAAGAAGAGTGACCTAGGCATTTAAAATTTGGGGCTGTAGATAGCAGGACAGTTTAAAATTACTAACCTTTCTGAGTGTTGACAGTGCTTAGATTACTTTCATTGAATCACTTAACAACAGCCCAGATACATGTTTTTGTTTATTGACTATGTGAATTTCCAGGGTGGAATAACTAACACACACACACACACACACACACACACACACACACACACACACACACACACAGACAATGGTGAATGTGGTCTTAGATGGAAAAGCCTCGATGTGAGCCCAGACATATTGCCCACTATCCTGAGTCTCTAAAATGTTGCCTTACTCACCAAACAAGAAGTCCTATCGTTGTGTACATGTCAGGATATCTGCAAGTCTATAGAATCCTAAGCATTACATACTTTATGACATAGAGTCCATGCATGGTCACTTAGCCCAGGACAGGTATTGCTACATCAGTGCCACATTTCAAACGAATCATGCTAAGGAAGTTCCAGTCTCACAGATTCTTAGATTTGGGACATTCACCTTCACACCTGGCCTAAAGAGATCTTTAATTGGTATCTAATGCCAATACGAATGTGGTCTTTGTCTAACAGCAATACAAATGTGTCTCTTAGAAGTGCAGAGACATTTGACCTACACACCCAGAAAGAGTGATACATAGGTTAAGAGTATCCATCACCCCTGAAGCAACTCTCATGTAGAGCTACGTTAAAGGACTTGAGTGGTCAAAGGGATCCGGAAACTCATTTTCCCTTGTCACTGCTGGTTTTAAATTGGATCCCACAAAACACATGAATACAAAACTTTACAGAATAATAAACACTAGAAGGAGAAACAAGACACAGCATGCTTATGATTATTACTGTTTTCCACTCTTTAATAAATTCTTGTTCTATGTCAAAGTGCGAATAGATAAATACAGTTACATCATATATATGGCTTATACTAAACTCACTTCCCCAGTAAAATGTTTGATACCAAAGCTAAAACTGTATGTTCTTTATGATGAAGGCAGAAGCAGAATGTATCAGTTGGTGGAGGTTGAAATATGCTTGTGAGATATGCTGAATGATTGTCAGTTCTTCTAGGGTTCAAAATGATCTCAGAAGTTGATGGTGATGTGTAATTTAATTGTGAGATTTATTTGACTTGACAGAGGGAGATGGTTCAGTAGTTATTAGTGCTTATCACCAGACCTGGTGTTCTGATTCTAACTCCAGAACCCACATACTGAAAGGAGAGAACTAGACACCAAACATTGTCCTCTGATGTGCTCCCTCCCAACTGAATAAATGTACAAACGTTTCTGAGACATGCACTCAGTAGTTACATATAGAAACTGATTCTCACATTGCTTTGGGTTCCCATTCTCTAGAAAGCAGAAAAAATAACTCTGTTTTTATATTTTTAAAATCTTTGCCTACATTTGCCATCAGGAAGACAGTCCAGTAGTCACCTAACTAATGACATGTGCTGGTTACAGACACTTTTATCCAAGCCAAGTAGAGATGGCTTGGCTGAATAATGTACCATGAGCTGACAGTTATTTCCTGTTCGTCTAGTTGTTCCTATTGAACCCGAAATTTTTCCATATTCCTCAACTTCTGAAGAAGAGAGTCAAGACACCTTGTTGGAGGTAAAAGGTTTCTTTGCTTTATGTAAGAGAGAAAAGTTAGTTTAATGATTATTCCCTATGTTTTAGTGGCTATCACACTGAAAAATAAATTTGATGAGGTTACCATGAGCATGAAATAGTATATGTAGGAAGAAGGGAAAACAGAATCATACCAGATTTGTGACTGGACAGAACATTCACACTTGCTTATGTCAGGAGCAAGTATGACTGGGGGTGTGTCTTTGGGAAAATAATGTTCTGCTTTAGACAAAAGCATGCAAATTTCACACAGAACTTGATGGGCTTATCTTCCTTGTGGGTTTCAATGTTAATGTAAGGGGAGCCCCTCCTTGTATGACTTCCAGAGCCTCTGGCTTAGGTTGAATTTGGGTGTGTTCCCTAAAGACATATGTGGTAGAAGACAGTGTGGGGATGTCTGGGTGCCGAGAACTTTAAGACATGGGGATGTGTGCACATGATTGGAGTGCTCCATAAGAGAGATTACTATCATAGTAAACAGATGTGAATTATTCTGTCGTGTGTAATGTAGCTTAGCTGAACCGTCAGTGGAGTCCAAACACACAGGGTTGCCAGATATGGCCTCGAGTCAGCAAAAGTGGCAAACATACTAGTTTTTATTAGTTTGCTTGTTTTTGGTTTTTGTCACAAATCAGACATACTGAGCCATTCTGAGTCAGTATCAGGTGACATAGTAATCCAGAATCTTCCACCCAAGGGCTTGGCAGTCCTTTCTGTAATATGCCTGGGAAACAGGTGAGCCAAAAAGTTGTACAAACAGAACCCACCATAATTCAAGCCTCACATTGTTTTCTTTCCTGTGTATTGCAGGAGGAGCCTACACAATACGAACCTGGTATGTATTCTGGCGTCACTGAAGACATGTTTTAGATGTGAATTGTGTGAATACTGTTTGTCTTGTGTCTAGTGCACCAGAGTAAGAAAAAACACATCCATCAATTTACAGTTGGGAGTTTGATTTAAAAAAAAAGTGATCCTCAAGTAAGAAATCATAGTCATCTGACTAAAGTTGCTGCATGCTGTGTTGACCTTCTTAGTTTGAGATTTTGTGGGCCAGACTGTGTCTTAACTTAATTTATCTAGACAGGTATATATATTGCTAGCCCAATTCCCACGGAAACTGCTGAGAAAAAAAACCAGGATTTGAGCCACTTTGTCAGCTATGGGGGACCCTGCCCAGACTCCGTCCCTGTTCCGGGAGACTTTTTTAACTTAAGAAAAAAATTGGTATTCACAATTTTCCTATAAATAGTGTGTTTAAAGCTCACCACAGCCGTATGTAGTAGTTTGATTTGTGTTTTCCTAAACAAGTGAATAAACCAAGGCTCAGAATATGGGATGAGAGTCTTTTACACATGCAGTACGGCCACTGCATTTAACACCATCGCGGTGACAATAATCTCCACGAAAGGGTATCCAGATTTCAAACATCTGGCTGAAATAAATCAAAGCAATGGGAATACCCCAAGACTGTCTCCTCTGCCACAGTGGTCAGAAGGCTGGGACAGTGCAATTCACCTGCCTGCAGACGTTAGCAAGTAGGAAAGAAAACAGCCCACAATGTGGTGCAGGGCAGAGACTGTGTGCTAACCACTCCATTGACATTCGATGGTTGTGAACTGGATTTGAGCTAGACTTGGTTGGTTCCTTCCAGTAAAACCTGAAAAGCTTTAAGGCATTTAACAACATTGGTATGGGCACCAAAAGCAACACAATTTGGGCACCGTGTTCACTAAGAACTCCAGTCACCACCTGGATGTTGATCTGTGCTGTCTGACTTTCTGGACAATACTGAGTTTTAGTTTTGGGTTTTGCTGTGGTGTTTTTTGTTTGTTCGTTTACTTGCTGGCTTACTTGTTTGAGACAGGGTCTCACTGTGTATCCGTGTCTCTCCCAGGACTATCTCTGTATATACATTTCTGACCTGGAACTCACACAATTCCACCTGCCTCTGCCTACAGACTACTGTTATAACAGGAGTTGCCTACCACACCCAGTAGGACTATACGTCTAAAAATATGTTACACACTATGCTTCAGTAGTTTTCTTCTCATTGGTGTTTGGTCCCCATATTTTCAGCATGATCACTCAGATACATATGTTCAGCAGTGAACCACATAAGGCTCGGTAACATTCTAAAAGCATTATATATGGAGTGCAACTGCACTTTCAGTACTTTGGCCTATTGTATTTTAAGGGAAGCAAGTATGCTAATATGGACTGGAGGTTTAGGTCCAGTTACCTCAGTGCATGCTTAGCATGTCCAGGACCCAGAGTTTCTTAGTTCTGTTTAAAATGTACCCAGGAGGGTTAACTACTATTAATCCTTGCTATTGAGAAGTTGAAGAAGGAGAAGCATGAGTTCAAAGTCATTGTTTGCTGTGGAGTAGATTTCAGGCTAGACTAGAATGGAGATCTTTTCTGAAAAGGTAGGAGTTTGGTTAGGAAGGCATGGACATGTATGGTGCACTCTCAGTACTCTTGTAGTCATTACCCTGTCTTAGGTAGAATAAATCAAGGCTGTACAGATAGACAATGAGGATTCACCTGGAAAGTGGTGTGTACAGGCACTCTTGATTTTATTACCAATGCATCTGGCTGCTGTACTTCTCAGTGTATGATGAGAACATATCCAGGTTTGGCACGTTGAAAGGAAGTTTCTTTTCATCCTAACCATCGAGTGACAACTTGGCTTTGAGTGACTTTGAATCTGAACTTATCTAGAAAATATTCAAGCCTTGTTTACCTCTCATTGTGGTCCTCTGATCAGACAACCACTCACTGAGGGGCATCAGGCAGCTTTGGTGCATTCAACACTGTAGGAAGACCTCCTATTTCTGTTAAGCTTGGCCCCTCCTATGCCTTCTTAAATGAACAGTGAATGTAAGGAGTGAAAATAATTTCTCTACTCTTGGTTATGTGAGATAACCAAACCTCATGCTCCCTGGATTCACTCATATGTAGGTGACTCTTCTGCCATTTAACAGATACTACAGAGCAATTCTGTTGTTTATGTCCATTTTCTTGAGGGCAAGTTTTGTGTGGGGTGGGGGAGGTATTTTCTTTGGAGTTGATCATTCTTAGTAAAGTACACTGGTATGTATAAAAACCCACCTAAACTTGATGTCTATAACCATCCGGGAGCCTTCATCCTGTGACTGATGGAAGCAGAGGCAAACACACAACTAATCACTGAACTGAACCCAAGGAACCCAGTGACAGAGAGGAGTGATGAGCAAATTGGCAAAGAATGGGCTGGCAAAACCAGCAGAGACAGCTGATCTGAACAGGGGAGTGCTCTTGGACCCCAGACCCACAGTGGGGAGGCCAGCATGGGACTGATCTGGACCCCCCAAATGTGAGTGTCAGTGAGAAGGCCTGGGCAACCTATGGGACCCTGAGCTGTGGATCAGTGTCTATCCCTGGTATACAAACTGTCTTCATGAGCCTATAGCACAAAGAGAGATGCTCTCTCAGCCTGGACTCTTAGGGGAGTGCCTTGACCCTACCAAGAGTAAAATGACAGACTCTAGATATCCCCTATGTGGAAGGATTTGGCAATAGGGTGGGAGGGAGCAGGGGAAGGGGAGTGCGGGAAGAGGGGAGGGAGAGGGAACTGGGATTGACATGTAAAACAAGCTATTTAAAATTAAAATAAAAAATGATAAAAAACCCACCCTGTAGTCGTGGGGTATATGAGCACATTTGACTAGATAGCAGCTGTTGGATATCATAGAATGTATTGTGTGCTCACTATACGATTTCCATGACACCCTGCTGCCATGTAGTTAGATAGAAGCATGCCTCAGATCTGAATGCCAGTACACTCTCAGAGTTTCCTCATATGTACATGGTTATAAAGTGTGGAGGGATAATTGTGTTGGAATTAGACTAAATGGGGAACTGTTGTAACTGTCGAGGTATGTCATTACTAGTCATTGAGTACTCTTTCCATTAGACTAGAAAATACTTGTCAAAATATCTTCTTTAATAACTTCTGTATTTTAGGACTATGTCTTATTATACAATGTGTGTATTATATTCTCTACGAAAAAATTTTGACTTCATAATTATATGTATATATGTGTGTGTATTATATATATAATACAATTTCATATTCCCTTCCTCAAGCTTGTCCTTAGTAGATATACTTACATATAAATACTGCAATATTCTTTCATAAATATACATTCAAGTCCTTCATTCTCGTAATTAAAATTATTTTCATCTCAGAAACACAGAGTGACTCACAGCAGGAGAAATATTATGATAAATTTCACACTGTAACGAGATTGTCTGTTCTGAATGAGTGAGCGCTATTTGATGGCATGAAGTAGAGACTTAGGTGAATTATAGAGACTGATGAACTAAGTAGAGAGTTGTTATCAATTTCGAGTCATCAGTGAATATAAAGGGTGTGTATATGGTGAATGAAAAGAATTGTTTGCAAGAGCAATTGTGTTTCTGTGTATATAGAACCACAGCTCTGAAAAGACATGTTAACTCTTATTTCTGTTTTCATATGTTATGTGATTTAGTTATCCTGACCTGCTTTCAGAGCTCTTTCACAAATCTGAGCTATAGCTGTCTTCATGAATTGATCAAAACCTAAGTGTAGAGATGCTCTCATTTTATGGAGAGCTGCTATAAAAGATTTTAGGTGTTCAAAGGTCTTATAATACTAGAAGTCTTAATCTGTCAAAGAATCTAGGGTTCATTTCATTGTTCACTGTCCATGGTAAAGCAGCTAGAATAGTCTGGAAAACAATGTTTGTCTTTTTTTCAGGCATGGACATGGATTGTATACATAGGACAACATAGGCATCATTTTAAAATCTTTACTTCTTTTTAATGGAGGTTGTCAAGTTTGAAATGTAGGCTCTTGGGAAAAGCAATCATATATCATTAGAAGAAGAGTGACCTAGGCATTTAAAATTTGGGGCTTTAGATAGCAGGACAGTTTAAAATTACTAGCCTTTCTGAGTGTTGACAGTGCTTAGATTACTTTCATTGAATCACTTAACAACAACCCAGATACATGTTTTTGTTTATTGACTATGTGAATTTCCAGGGTGGAATAAAACACACACACACACACACACACACACACACACACACACAGACAATGGTGAATGTGCTCTTAGATTGAAAAGCCTCGATGTGAGCCCAGACATATTGCCCACTATCCTGAGTCTCTAAAATGTTGACCTTACTCACCAAACAAGAAGTCCTATCGTTGTGTACATGTCAGGATATCTGCAAGTCTATAGAAGTCCTAAGCATTACATACTTTATGACATAGAGTCCATGCATGGTCACTTAGCCCAGGACAGGTATTGCTACATCAGTGCCACATTTCAAACGAATCATGCTAAGGAAGTTCCAGTCTCACAGATTCTTAGATTTGGGACACTCACCTTCACACCTGGCCTAAAGAGATCTTTAATTGGTATCTAATGCCAATACGAATGTGGTCTTTCTCTAACAGCAATACAAATGTGTCTCTTAGAAGTGCAGAGACCTACACACCCAGAAAGAATGACACAGAGGTATCTATGCTATCTACCCAGGTTAAGCGTATCCATCACCACTGAAGCAACTCTCATGTAGAGCTACGTTAAAAGACTTGAGTGGTCAAAGGGATCCGGAAACTCCTTTTCCCTTGTCACTGCTGGTTTTAAATTGGATCCCACAAAACACATGAATACAAAACTTTACAGAATAATAAAGACTAGAAGGAGAAACAAGACACAGCATGCTTATTACTGTTTTCCACTCTTTAATAAATTCTTGTTCTATGTCAAAGTGCGAATAGATAAATACAGTTACATCATATATATGCCTTACACTAAACTCACTTCCCCAGTAAAATGTTTGATACCAAAGCTAAAACTGTATGTTCTTTATGATGAAGGCAGAATGTATCAGTTGGTGGAGGTTGAAATATGCTTGTGAGATATGGTGAATGATTGTCTCTTCTTCTAGGGTTCAAAATGATCTCAGAAGTTGATGGTGATGTGTGGTTTAATTGTGAGATTAATTTTACTTGGCAGAGGGAGATGGTTCAGTAGTTATTAGTGCTTATCACCAGACCTGGTGTTCTGATTCTAACTCCAGAACCCACATACTGAAAGGAGAGAACTAGACACCAAACATTGTCCTCTGATGTGCTCCCTCCCAACGGAAAAAATGTACAAACGTTTCTCAAACATGTGCTCAGTAGTTACATATTGAAAGTGATTCTCACATTGCTTTGGATCTCATTCTCTAGAAAGCAGGGAAAAATGACTCTGTTTTTATGTTTTTAAAATCTTTGCCTACATTTGCCATCAGGAAGACAGTCCAGTAGTCACCTAACTAATGACATGTGCTGGTTACAGACACTTTTATTCAAGTCAAGTAGAGATGGCTTGGATGAATAAATGTACCATGAGCTGACAGTTATTTCCTGTTCCTCTAGTTGTTCCTATAGAACCTGAAATTGCTCCATGTTTGCCAAATGCTGAACAAGAGTGTCAAGACACCTTGGTGGAGGTAAAAGGATTCTTTGCTTTATGTAAGAGAGAAAAGTTAGTTTAATGATTATTCCCTATGTTTTAGTGGCTATCACACTGAAAAATAAATTTGATGAGGTTACCATGAGCATGAAATACTATATGTAGGAAGAAGGGAAAACAGAATCATACCAGATTAGTGACTGGACAGAACATTCACACGTGCTTATGTCAAGAAGCAAGTATGAATGGGGTGTGTCTTTGGTAGAATAATGTTCTGCTTTAGACAAAAGCATGCAAATTTCACTCAGCAGTTCATGTGCTTATCTTCCTTGTGGGTTTCAATGTTAATGTAAGGGGAACCCCTCCTTGTATGACTTCCAGAGCCTCTGGCTTAGGTTGAATTTGGGTGTGTTCCCTAATGACATATGTGGTAGAAGACAGTGTGGGGATGTCTGGGTGCCGAGAACTTTAAGACATAAGGATGTGTGCACATTATTGGAGTGCTCCATAAGAGAGATTACTATCAGAGTAAACAGATGTGAATTACTCTGTCGTGTGTAATGTAGCTTAGCTGAACCGTCAGTGGAGTCCAAACACACAGGGTTGCCAGATATGGCCTCGAGTCAGCAAAAGTGGGAAACATACTAGTAGTTATTAGTTTGTTTTTGGTTTTTGTCACAAATCAGACATGCTGAGCCATTCTGAGTCAGTATCAGGTGACATAGTAATCCAGAACCTCCACCCAAGGGCATGGCAGTCCTTTCTGTAATATGCCTGGGAAACAGGTGAGCCAAAAAGTTGTACAAACAGAACCCACCATAATTCAAGCCTCACAGTGTTTTCTTTCCTGTGTATTGCAGGGGAGCCTCCACAACAGCAACCTGGTATGTATTCTGGCGTCACTGAAGACATGTTTTAGATGTGAATTGTGTGACTACTGTTTGTCTTTGTCTAGTGCACCAGAGTAAGAAAAAACACATCCATCAATTTACAGTTGGGAGTTTGATTTAAAAAAAAGTGATCCTCAAGTAAGAAATCATAGTCATCTGACTAAAGTTGCTGCATGCTGTGTTGACCTTCTTAGTTTGAGATTTTGTGGGCCAGACTGTGTTTAACTTAATTTATCTAGACAGGTATCTATGTTGCTAGCCCAATTCCCAGGGAAACTGCTGAGAAAAAAAACCAGGATTTCAGCCACTTTGTCAGCTATGGGGGACCCTGCCCAGACTCCGTCCTTGTTCTGGGAGACTTTTTTAACTTAAGAAAAAAATTGGTATTCACATTTTACCTATAATAGTGTGTATAAAGCTCACCACAGCCATATGTAGTCGTTTGATTTGTGTTTTCCTAAACAAGTGAATAAACCAAGGCTCAGAATATGGGATGAGAGTCTTTACACATGCAGTACGGCCACTGCATTTAACACCATCGCGGGCACAATAATCTCCACGGAAGAGTATCCAGATTTCCAACAACTAGCTGAAATAAATCAAAGCGACAGGAATGCCCCAAGACTGCCTCCCCTACCACAGTAGTCAGAAGGCTGGGACAGTGCAATTCACCTGCCTGCAGACGTTAGCAAGTAGGAAAGAAAACAGCCCACAATGTGGTGCAGGGCAGAGACTGTGTGCTAACCACTCCATTGACATTCGATGGTTGTGAACTGGATTTGAGCTAGACTTGGTTGGTTCCTTCCAGTAAAACCTGAAAAGCTTTAAGGCATTTAACAACATTGGTATGGGCACCAAAAGCAACACAATTTGGGCACCGTGTTCACTAAGAACTCCAGTCACCACCTGGATGTTGATCTGTGCTGTCTGACTTTCTGGACAATACTGGGTTTTAGTTTTGGGTTATCTATGGTGTTTTTTGTTTGTTCATTTGCTTGCTGGCTTACTTGTTTGAGACAGGGTCTCACTGTGTATCCGTGTCTCTCCCAGGACTATCTCTTCTATATACCTTTCTGACCTGGAACTCACACAATTCCTACCTGCCTCTGCCTACAGATTACTGTTATAACAGGAGTTGCCTACCACACCCAGTGGGACTATACCTTTCAAAATGTGGTACCCTCTGTGATTCAGTAGTTTTCTTCTCAGTGGTATTTGGTCCCCATATTTTCAGCATGATCACTCAGATACATATGTTCAGCTGTGAACCACATAAGACTCGGTAACATCATTCTGAAAGCATTATATATAGAATGCAACTGCACTTTCAGTACTTTGGCCTATTGTATTTTAAGGGAAGCAAGTATGCTGATATGGACTGGAGGTTTAGGTCCAGGTGCCTCAGTGCATGCTTAGCATGTCCAGGACCCAGAGTTTCTTAGTTCTGTTTAAAATGCATCCAGGAGGGTTAAGTCCTATTAATCCTTGTCATTGAGAAGTGGAAGAAGGAGAAGCATGAGTTGAAAGTCATTCTTTCTTGTGGAGTAGATTTCAGGCTAGACTAGAATGGAGATCTTTTCTGAAAAACAAAAACATAACAGTGTAGAGAAGGTAGGAGTTTGGTTAGGAAGGCATGGACATATATGGTACACTCTCAGTACTCTTGTAGTCATTACCCTGTCTTAGGTAGAATTAATCAAGGCTGTACAGATACACAATGACGATTCACCTGGAAAGTTATATGTACACACACTTTTTATTCCATTACCAATGCATCTGGCTGCTGTTCTTGTCAGTGTATGATGAGAACATATCCAGGTTTGGCACGTTGGAGGGAAGTTTCTTTTCATCCTAACCATCGAGTGACAACTTGGCTTTGAGTGACTTTGAATCTGAACTTTTCTAGAAAATATTCAAGCCTTGTTTATCTCTCATTTTGGTCCTCTGATCAGAGAACCACTCACTGAGGGGCATCAGGCAGGGTTGGTGCATAAAACACTGTAGGAAGACCTCCTATTTATTTTAAGCTTGGCCCTTCCTATGACTTCTTAAATGAACAGTGAATGTAAGGAGTGAAAATAAATACTTTCTCCATTCTTGGTTATGTGAGATAACCAAACCTCATGCTCCCTGGATTCACTCATATGTAGGTGACTCTTCTGCCATTTAACAGATACTACAGAGCAATTCTGTTGTTTATGTCCATTTTCTTGAGGGCAAGTTTTGTGTGGGGCGGGGGAAGTATTTGCTTTGGAGTTGATCGTTCTTAGTAAAGTACACTGGCATTTATAAAAACCCACCCTGTAGTCGTGGGGTATATGAGCACATTTGACTAGATAGCAGCTGTTGGATATCATAGAATGTATTGTGTGCTCACTATACGATTTCCATGACACCCTGCTGCCATGTAGTTAGATAGAAGCATGCCTCAGATCTGAATGCCAGTACACTTTGAGAGTTTCCTCATATGTACATGGTTATAAAGTGTGGAGGGATAATTGTGTTGGAATTAGACTAAATGGGGAACTGTTGTAACTGTCGAGGTATGTCATTACTAGTTATTGAGTATTCCTTCCATTAGACTAGAAAATATTTGTCAAAATATCTTCTTTAATAACTTCTGTATTTTAGGACTATGTCTTATTATATAATGTGTGTATTATATTCTCTATGAAAAAATTTGACTTTATAATTTAATGTATATACGTGTGTGTATTATATATATAATACAATTTCATATTCCCTTCCTCAAGCTTGTCCTTAGTAGATATACCTACATATAAATACTGCAATATTCTTTCATAAATATATATGCAAGTACTTGGTTCTCTGTATTGAAAATATTCATCTCAGAAACACAGAGTGACTCACAGCAGGAGAAATATTATGATAAATTTCACACTGTAACAAGATTGTTAGTTCTGAATGAGTGACCGCTATTTTAGCGCATGAAGTAGAGACTTAGGTGAATTATAGAGACTGATGAACTAAGTAGAGAGTTGTTATCAATTTCGAGTCATCAGTGAATATAAAGCGTGTGTATATGGTAAACGAAAAGAATTGTTTGCAAGAGCAATTGTGTTTCTGTGTATATAGAACCACAGCTCTGAAAAGACATGTTAATTCTTATTAATGGTTTCATATGTTATGTGATTTAGTTATCCTGACCTGCTTTCAGAGCTCTTTCAGAAAGCTGAGCTGTAGCTGTCTTCATGAATTGATCAAAGCCTAAATGTAGAGATGCTCTCATTTTATGGAGAGCTGATGTAAAAGATTTTAGGTTTTCAATGGTCTTATAATACTAGAAATTTTAATCTGTCAAAGAATCTAGGGTTCATTTTATTGTTCACTGTCCATGGTAAAGCAGCTAGAATAGTCTGGAAGACAATGGTTGTCTTTTTTGTCAGGCATGGAAATGGATTGTATACTTAGGACAACATAGGCATTATTTTAAAATCTTTACTTCTTTTTAATGCAGGTTGTCAAATTTGAAATGAAGGCTCTTAGGAAAAGTAATCATATTATTAGAAGAAGTGTGACCTAGGCATTTAAAATTTGGGGCTTTAAATAGCAGGACAGTTTAAAATGACTAACCTTCCTGAGTGTTGACAGTGCTTAGATTACTTTCATTGAATCACTTAACAACAGCCGAGATACATGTTTATTGACTATTTGAATTTCCAGGGTGGAATAAAACACACACACACACACACACACACACACACACACACACACACACACACACACACACACACACACACACAATGGTGAATGTGGTCTTAGATGGAAAAGCCTCAATGTGAGCCCAGACATATTGCCCACTATCCTGAGTCTCTAAAATGTTGCCTTACTCACCAAACAAGAAGTCCTATCGTTGTGTACATGTCAGGATATCTGCAAGTCTATAGAATCCTAAGCATTACATACTTTATGACATAGAGTCCATGCATGGTCACTTAGCCCAGGACAGGTATTGCTACATCAGTGCCACATTTCAAACGAATCATGCTAAGGAAGTTCCAGTCTCACAGATTCTTAGATTTGGGACACTCACCTTCACACCTGGCCTAAAGAGATCTTTAATTGGTATCTAATGCCAATACGAATGTGGTCTTTCTCTAACAGCAATACAAATGTGTCTCTTAGAAGTGCAGAGACATTTGATCTACACACCCAGAAAGAGTGACACAGAGGTGTCTATGCTATCTACCCAGTTTTAAGAGTATCCATCACCCCTGAAGCAACTCTCATGTAGAGCTATGTTAAAGGACTTGAGTGGTCAAAGGGATCAGGAAACTCTTTTTCCCTTGTCACTGCTGGTTTTAAATTGGATCTCACAAAACACATGAATACAAAACTTTACAGAATAATAAAGACTAGAAGGAGAAACAAGACACAGCATGCTTATGATTATTGCTGTTTTCCACTCTTTAATAAATTCTTGTCCTATGTCAAAGGGCGAATATATAAATACAGTTACATCATATACATGGCTTATACTGAACTCACTTCCCCAGTAAAATGTTTGATACCAAAGCTAAAACTGTATGTTCTTTATGATGAAGGCAGAAGCAAAATTATCAGTTGGTGAGGTTGAAATATGCTTGTGAGATATGGTGAATGATTGTCAGTTCTTCTTGGGCTCAAAATGATCTCAGAAGTTGATGGTGATGTGTGGTTTAATTGTGAGATTAATTTAGTTGGCAGAGGGAGATGGTTCAGTAGTTATTAGTGCTTATCATCAGACCTGGTGTTATGATTCTAACTCCAGAACCCACATAATGAAAGGAGAGATCTAGACACCAAACATTGTCCTCTGATGTGCTCCCTCCCAACGGAATAAATGTACAAACTTTTCTCAAACATGCTCTTAGTCGTTACATATTGAAAGTGATTCTCACATTGCTTTGGATTCCCATTCTCTAGAAAGCAGAAAAAAATGACTCTGTTTTTATATTTTTAAAATCTTTGCCTACATTTGCCATCAGGAAGACAGTCCAGTAGTCACCTAACTAATGACATGTGCTGGTTACAGACACTTTTATCCAAGTCAAGTAGAGATGGCTTGGATGAATAAATGTACCATGAGCTGACAGTTATTTCCTGTTCCTCTAGTTGTTCCTATAGAACCTGAAATTGCTCCATGTTTGCCAAATGCTGAACAAGAGTGTCAAGACACCTTGGTGGAGGTAAAAGGATTCTTTGCTTTATGTAAGAGAGAAAAGTTAGTTTAATAATTATTCCCTATGTTTTAGTGGCTATCACACTGAAAAATAAATTTGATGAGGTTACCATGAGCATGAAATAGTATATGTAGGAAGAAGGGAAAACAGAATCATACCAGATTAGTGACTGGACAGAACATTCACACTTGCTTATGTCAGGAGCAAGTATGAATGGGGTGTGTCTTTGGGAAAATAATGTTCTGCTTTAGATAAAAGCATGCAAATTTCACTCAGAAGTTGATGTGCTTATCTTCCTTGTGGGTTTCAATGTTAATGTAAGGGGAACCCCTCCTTGTATGACGTCCAGAGCATCTGGCTTAGGTTGAATTTGGGTGTGTTCCCTAAAGACATATGTGGTAGAAGACAGTGTGGGGATGTCTGGGAGCCGAGAACGTTAAGACATGGGGATGTGTGCACATTATTGGAGTGCTCCATAAGAGGGATTACTATCAGAGTAAACAGATGTGAATTATTCTGTCGTGTGGAATGTAGGTTAGCTGAACTGTCAGTGGATTCCAAACACACAGGGTTGCCAGATATGGCCTCGAGTCAGCAAAAGTGGGAGACATACTAGTAGTTATTAGTTTGTTTGTTTTTGGTTTTTGTCACAAATCAGACATGCTGAGCCATTCTGAGTCAGTATCAGGTGACATAGTAATTTAGAATCTTACACCCGGGGCTTGACAGTCCTCTGTGTAATATGCCTGCAAAACAGGTGAGCCAAAAAGTTGTACAAACAGAACCCACCATAATTCAAGCCTCACAGTGTTTTCTTTCCTGTGTATTGCAGTGGGAGCCTACACAACACCAACCTGGTATGTATTCTGGTGTCACTGAAGACATGTTTTAGATGTGAATTGTGTGACTACTGTTTGTCTTTGTCTAGTGCACCAGAGTAAGAAAAAACACATCCATCAATTTACAGTTGGGAGTTTGATTTAAAAAAAAGTGATCCTCAAGTAAGAAATCATAGTCATCTGACTAAAGTTGCTGCATGCTGTGTTGACCTTCTTAGTTTGAGATTTTGTGGGCCAGACTGTGTCTTAATTTATCTAGACAGGTATCTATGTTGCTAGCCCAATTCCCAGGGAAACTGCTGAGAAAAAATCCAGGATTTCAGCCACTTTGTCAGCTATGGGGGACCCTGCTCAGACTCCGTCCTTGTTCCGGGAGGCTTTTTTAATTTAAGTAAAAAAATTAGTATTCACAATTTACCTATAATAGTGTGTATAAAGCTCACCACAGCCATATGTAGTAGTTTGATTTGTGTTTTCCTAAACAAGTGAATAAACCAAGGCTCAGAATATGGGATGAGAGTCTTTACACATGCAGTACGGCCACTGCATTTAACACCATCGCGGGCACAATAATCTCCACGAAAGGGTATCCAGATTTCCAACAACTAGCTGAAATAAATCAAAGCGACAGGAATGCCCCAAGACTGCCTCCCCTACCACAGTGGTCAGAAGGCTGGGACAGTGCAATTCACCTGCCTGCAGACGTTAGCAAGTAGGAAAGAAAACAGCCCACAGTGTGGTACAGGGCAGAGATTGTGTGCTAACCACTCCATTGACATTCGATGGTTGTGAACTGGATTTGAGCTAGACTTGTTTGGTTCCTTCCAGTAAAACCTGAAAAGCTTTAAGGCATTTAACAACATTGGTATGGGCACCAAAAGCAACACAATTTGGCCACCGTGTTTCAGTCACCACCTGGATGTTGATCTGTGCTGTCTGACTTTCTGGACAATACTGGGTTTTAGTTTTGGGTTATCTATGGTGTTTTTTGTTTGTTCATTTGCTTGCTGGCTTACTTGTTTGAGACAGGGTCTCACTGTGTATCCGTGTCTCTCCCAGGACTATCTCTTGTATATCCCTTTCTGACCTGGAACTCACACAATTCCACCTGCCTCTGCCTACAGACTACTGTTATAACAGGAGTTGCCTACCACACCCAGTGGGACTATACCTTTCAAAATGTGGTAAACTCTATGCTTCAGTAGTTTTCTTCTCAGTGGTATTTTGTCCCCATATTTTCAGCATGATCAGACTCGTTAACAACCTTTCCAAAGCATTATATATGGAGTGCAACTGCACTTTCAGTACTTTGGCCTATTGTATTTTAAGGAAGCAAGTATGCTAATATGGACTGGAGGTTTAGGTCCAGTTGCCTCAGTGCATGCTTAGCATGTCCAGGACCCAGAGTTTCTTAGTTCTGTTTAAAATGTACCAAGAATGGCTATATCATATCAATCTTTGTCATTAAGAAGTGGAAGAAGGAGAAGCATGAGTTCAAAGTCATTCTTTGCTGTGGAGTAAATTGCAGGCTAGACTAGAATGGAGATCTCTTCTGAAAAACAAAAACATAACAGTGTAGAGAAGGTAGGAGTTTGGTGAGGAAGGCATGGACATGTATGGTACACTCTCAGTACTCTTGTAGTCATTACCCTGTCTTAGGTAGAATTAATCAAGGCTGTACAGATACACAATGACGATTCACCTGGAAAGTGATGTGTATACACACTTTTTATTCCATTACCAAAGCATCAGGCTGCTGTTCTTGTCAGTGTATGATGAGAACATATCCAGGTTTGGCACGTTGGAGGGAAGTTTCTTTTCATCCTAACCATCGAGTGACAGCTTGGCTTTGAGTGACTTTGAATCTGAACTTTTCTAGGAAATATGCAAGCCTTGTTTACCTCTCATTGTGGTCCTCTGTTCAGATAAATCACTAAGAACAGGCCCCAGACAGTTTGAAAACATTGAAATTAGCCATCTTATATTGTTAAGCTAGGATCCTCCTATAACTTCTTACATAAACAGTGAATGTAAGGAGTAAAAATAAATAATTCTCTTCTCTTGGGTATGTGAGATACCAATACAAATCTCATGCTACCTGGATTAACTCATATGTAGCTGACTCTTATGCTATTTAAGGGATACCACAGAGCAATTCCACAGTATAATTCTGTAGCGTAATTAATGAAAGACCCTTCGACAGATATTGGAGTTCAAGCTTCAAGCTTAAGTTCAGAAAAGCAAAGCAGTCACCCACTACCTGTTATCTGTGTCTTAGACTGAAAGACTATCCTGACTCCATAAAAGCTCAGAGTGAAATCCCAGACTCCTGTGCTCTCCTCAACATGTCTGGGGAATCTGAGACTGAGTCTCCTGAAGACTCTGCTCCTATCTTTTATATCATGCCATTGTTGGTATTAAAGGCATGATCTCTGTTAATCTTTTAGACAGATTTAATCTCGGCAAAGGACATTCACAGACTGATAAATAAATAATAGGTTACTCTAGTGTGACCCCATTGCAAACTATCAATGTCCTTAAAAGTAAAGGCCTCATGTGTGTCTTCAGCTTTTAGCAGTCTATGCTCCTTAACTTTAACTGGCATGCTGGGTGACTGAGTCAAGGCAGGCTGAAATCTTTCTCTGACCCTTTGAATTAATGGATGATGGGGAGGGGGAGGATCTCTACTCAGACATATCCTTGATGCTTTTAGAGGTATCCTCCAAGATACAGAGAGTGAGTTTGTGAATTCCATAATATACTTCCCATATTCCTCAGATTAAAGGATATAGACATGAGGGGATTAGCTGTGTAGGCAACCATAGGGTGTGTCTGCCACTTGTGCTATCGATACTTGAGTCCCACCCTCTTGGCCTGGTCTCACATTTCTCACCTTTCCTGGGGACATGAAATTTGATCTAAGTAGTCTCTGTCCTCTCAGTGTCTTCACTGCCATGTCTTCAGTAGGCTCACAATCTAGGCTCCTCAGAAGTATATATGCTTCTATGGATTCTCTCATTCTGTGGTAGCTTTGGGCTCCTTTTCATAGAGTATATCTGTAGATTGAATTAACAGTTTCTTCCTGATTCTGAGCTGTGTGTGACTGAATCAGGATTCCACTTTTGTCTCCCACCTTTCAGTCTCCCTTCCTATTACCTGTGGCCCCTATCCGTCTCAGCTACTTCTCTTTCATGATAACCATGTATCTTGGTCTGGCATGCCATGGAGGCCTATGTGTTCCAGTCTGCCAGTTCCCTTATTGGTGGTTCTGTGTACTGGAAGACATTGTCCAGGCAATGTGGACTAACTACCAGACATGTTCTTCAGCCTTAGTCCTGGGTGTCCTAGATATTTCATCAATCCCTAGATGGCTCACTCTCATATCATCCATGAGATTGAAAAGATCACTGGGAGAGAACAGAAAAGAACCCTTCTCAGAAAAGGTTTGAATCTTGAAAGGCAGTTGAATCTCTAGTAAAGGTGGATCAGACCTCTACTACATGGACATAGGTAATCGTCTGAGCCTGAAGAGGGTGGCAATTACTCTGCACTCACAATCATCCCAGGGACTGGTTGTAGTGTGTGATTTTTATCATGAGATTTGTTTTATGGGGCCAATGAGATGGCTCAGCAATAGAAGCACTTGGTATAAGACTGAGGACAAGAAATTGAACCTGGAAAATGCATGGTGGTCTGAAAGAATCAGGCATAGAGTGTTTAAATTGGATGGATCCATAGCCAGCTGTTGGACCTCCCAAATAATAACTGTAAGAAGTAAGTTTGGGAAAGATTTATTTCATCTTTACACCATATGTCACATTCTTAGAAAGAAAAATTCCCATTCCTTAGAAAGAAAAAAGTATCTGTTTGTGTTCATTTCTTTCCAGATCATCTCTCGGCCTTAATTTCTCTTCTTGGAAGTCTAGCAACAACCCAACCATATTGTTCATTAGGTGTAGTAAAATGTACTGAGACCATAAGCTTTTACCCATATCAAGCAACAATCCCCTATAAATAATAATAATTCCTTGGAATTGAGAGTCACTTTCTATGTCCCTAGTATTTCCTGCACCTGCCTACAGGGCAACTTCACCAAGGTACCAGCGAAGGCCACCAGTGACTATGGTGAAGGTAAGACTGTTTTCCTTTCTTTAAGGCAGAAAGGGTTACATCATTGTTCCCCTCATGTTTCAGTGGGTATCACATTGGAATCATGAAACTGGTCTGAGGCATCATGGGCATTAGAGAGTTTATTTAGTTGGAGGAGGGAATGTAACTGTAGCAACTTGGTCTTGATTCAAGACAGCATACATCACAATGTGGCACAATTTGTGTCCTGCTTTATGAGTGATTCCATCAAGGTGGGTGCCTCTAATGGGCACACTTTCATCATGGTTTAAAGATCTGACAAGCGGAATACTGAACACCCTCAAGCTGGACACAGTAAGTTTCCAACACATGAAAATGCCTTTGACTCAGTAAAGTATGAAAGTTATTATTTTTTGTCTCAAAGTAGAGTCCCACATCTTCTGTGACATAATCAAATCACGTACCCTTTAATATAGTCTCCTCTTTACTGTTTTTCTCTGTCCTGGCTGGAATGATACTGTCAGTAGAAAAACAAAATGGCTTTGTAGACATAGCTCAGCATGATGATGGCATTAAATATTTTCTTTCCTATTGATTGCAGGTGTTATCTAAAAAACGCAGAACTGGTATGTATTGTTGGATCACTTTCCTAAGACACATTTTAAATAGGAATTGTATGAACACCATTTGTATTTTCTGTGATGCACCACTGTGATCAAATATACCTAATGACAGGAGACTTTTGGTTTTAGAATTTTTTAGTGTTTTTTAGGAAAGGACATATTAAGTAAGAAATCATAAATATGTATATGTTCCTTGTATTCAACAGCAATCCTTTGAAATTTTGAGGTTTTGTGCTCCAATTCTTGTCTCAGTCTCCCCCCTCCAAAAAATATCACACCATTTACCCATTCAAATTTTCAGTGACAGATATGCAAATTGAAAATCAGAATACAAGTTACCTACAAAAATGTATTCAAACTTCATCTCAGTTATATAGAGTCAGTCATATGTTTGCGTGTTCATCCATAAATGAATACACCAAAAGTCAGAGATAGATATAAGGCACCTTAACTATGAATCTCAAGAGAAACTACTTATTCTACCAAGGGCACAATAATCCTATCAAAGAGTTCTGCCTTCTTGCATCTGCCTGCAATAAGGCAAATGAATAGAAATCCCAAATGCCACAATGACTGCTGTAGTGGTTAAGAAGTTCTAGGTAGTGTCATTCAGCATGAAACAGTCTATTCTTTGAAAGGCAAAAGATAACATCCTGCTTTTCAGGTGACTAATACTGAAAATTAAACAACATGGGAGAGTGGGGTGCATAGTCCCAAAATTGGTTTCTATTAACCATAATGCATTCCAGTATGTTCTGAAGAAAAGCATAACAGATTATACAACATCAGCATGGATACAAAGAGGGACACAATTTAGGGGCAGTGTGCCCTGAAAACTGCAGTCACCAACTGGAGCTTGATCTATACCATCTCATTCTTTGAGAATACAGTGTTTTCTTTTGATTAGTTTTTGAGGCAGGTACTCACTGTGTCCATACCTATACTAGAACTACCTACACATATACCATACTGACCAGGAACTCACAAAACTTCACCTGCTCCTGCCTATAGAGTGCTGTTATAAAAGGAGTGCTGTCTATACTCAATGAGAATACATCTTTAAAGGCAGGCACACTCTATGCTCCAGAAGTTTTTCCTCTCAGGAAAGGGTATTCTCTAAGATTTGAATGGGAGTACTCATTAGGTACATATATTCATCAGGGAAACACAACACTGTCACACTGACATGGATTTATAACTTCCCTACATCATGAATGTATTGCATGCTGGAGGATGCAGTGCACTCAATGATCTCCCTAATCACCACTGTGACTCTGATGACAATGCCTGCAGAATATTCATGAGATGGATGTAGAAAATCAGACTGATTTCCTCTATTGTCTGCCATGAAACTGACATTTCTGACTCTGCCATTAATGTACTCCCAGTGTCCAAAATGAGGAGAATAACCCGTCGGAAACGCCCTGTTGTTCCTCGGGACACTAGAAGACCTCAAGTCCAAACTGGCACTTTCAGAGAAGGAACACAAAGGGAAATGGAAGGTACTGTTGAAATGCAATAATTTCAGTTGTTGTTATATGATAGTTGTGAATCATTATTGCATTCTAAGGGGTGAAAATGTTGAACTTAGCATTAGTTTCCAATGTAGATAATGTTAATTTGCATAGTTCCTCAGTTGAATTCAGCCAAAGAATTAAAAAGGAATTTTATGTTAAGTGTTGCAGTCATTAACAGTAAACATAGAAGAGGTGAACTCAATCTGCTCTCTGTCATTGTCACCTCACCCGATGCAGGCAGGAGTAGGTGAACCACCTCTCTATTACTTTATCCCAGAAACGATTAATGTAGGTGAATTGAATTTAAACAGTCTCAAGATTGACATGGTGATTTTCAAAATCATCAAGAGTTAGAACAAAATTTGAAACAGTTAACAGCATTTCTGGACTGCCCCAAGTGGAGTGGCTCCCTGGAGTAGTGTGCCACACCCTGAGCTTGTGGGAAAGAACAGAAGGGACAAGGAGGTGGCACAGATAGCATTGCTTTTCCTCTTCCATCATGGTAGTCTAGTTGTATTGTCAGGATTAAGTACTCTTTGCTTCTGGCTCTGTCATTTGAAGGCAGACTTTTAACACTTAATGTTTTTCAGCACTTATCACTACCAAATATCTAATTGTGCTTAGGAGCTCTTCATGGAATTTATGCCTATGGTACTTTCCCAGTTTGTGTGCTGAAATACTGTGACCAAAACATGCCAATGGAGGAGTGTCCACTTTGCCATGCTGTCATGAGCCTTGTTTGCATATTTGCTGAGAGCCCATAGATCCAGGGTCCAGTGCAACAAGAATAAAGCAAAGGAGGGCTTATGCTTTGCTCACCTTCTCCTTATATCGTTGTGGATCTCAGCCCTAGGAACAATACCACCGACAGTGGGATAGTTTACTTCCTCACTGTGAAGATAATGCCCTACTGCCATGGCCCAAGATCTGGCCCTTATCATCTTGACTTTTGTGATTAACCATCACAGTGCCCCAAAAAGGTAGTGATCAGTTTGGTGTTTCAGTATATGGTAAACCAAGTCTTTCTGGTGTAAGACCACTTCCTCCTGTGCACTCAAATATATTTACAAATAATAGTCTTCCAAAGTTCTCCTAGTGATGTAGAATAAACAGATAATTTCCCATTAGGACTTTGTAGTAGTGCCTTCTAGACAACTTTTGATCCTCTTTAAGGAGCATCCTCAAGTTAGAATGCTAAATAGCTAGCAGGCTTCTCTAGTATGGCCTCATTGCAACACTAGCAATGCCTGAAAAGCAAAGGCCTCCTGTGTATCTTCAGCTTTTAACAGTTTATGCTCCTTAACTTTAACTGGCATGCTGGGTGACTGAGTCAAGAGAGTTTATATGCTGATATCTATCTTGGATCCTTTGACTTAATGATGAAAAAGTGTCTACACTCTGGCTGATCTTTGAGGCCTTAGAGGCATCCTTATTTCATCCTCCAATATGCAGAAACTGAGTTTGTGAGTTTTCCTTAAAATACTGCCCGTATTCCTCGGAATAAAGACATGAGGGATCAGCTCTCCAAGTATCTATATGATGTGTCTGTCCCTTGTGCAGTCATACGGGAGTCCCATCCTCTTGGCACAGTGATGTATCTCATCTTTCCTGGGGACATGATTGTGTAATCTAAGGAATTTCTTCTAATTGGCTTCAGGGTTACTTCCTTGTTAGGTTCACAGCCAGGCTTTATAAGAAGTATGTCTTCTTATATTGAATTTTCTCATTCTGCATTTTTGGCTTCCTTTGATAGACTATATCTGTAGGTTCAGTGTCTCCCTGCTTCTGAGTTGGGTGTGACAGACACACAGGATTCCTGTTTTAGCCCCCACCTTTCAGTCTCCCTTCTTATTACCTCTTGCCCCTTTGTTTCTCCAGCCGCTTCTCTTTCATACATGGAGGAATATGTAGTTCCTTCTAGCCAAAACCTATTGGGGATTCTGTCTACTGGAAGACATTTTAGATGCAATGTGGTATAACTTTAATTAATGTCCCCAGTCACATCTCTAGATGTTCTAGGTCTTCCTGTAATCCTTAAATGTCTATCTCATACAAAGTTCATGAGATTCAAAAGATCACTGGGAGAGAACAGAAAAGAACCCTTCTTCGAAAAGGTTTGAATCTTGAAAGGCAGTTGAATCTCTAGTAAAGGTGGATCAGACCTTTACTACATGGACATAGAAAATCGTGTACTGCTGGACAGCTGAGACTGAAGAGAGTGGCAAATAACTCGCATTCAAAACCATCTCAGGGACTGGTTGTACTGTGTGATTTTTAGAAAGATCTCCCATGCTCTTGGATAGGTAGGATCAGCATAGTAAAAATGACAATCTTACCAAAAGCAATCTACAAATTTAGTAAAATCCCCATCAAAATATACTGACACAATTCTTCACATAACTTCAAAGGACAATGCTCAACTTTATATGAAAAAACAAAAGACCCAGGATAGCTAAAACAACCCTGTACAATAAAGGAACTTCTGGAGGCATCACCAGAACTGACTTCAAGCTCTATTATGGAGCTATAGTCCTGAAAACAGTTTGGAATTGGCATAAAAATAGACATGTAAACCAATGGAATCCAATTGAAAACCCTGGTATTAACCTACATACCTATGTATACCTGATTTTTGGTATACAAACTGTCTTCATGTGCCTATAGCACAAAGAGAGATGCTCTCTCAGCCTGGACTCTTAGGGGAGTGCCTTGACCCTACCAAGAGTAAAATGACAGACTCTAGATATCCCCTATGTGGAAGGATTTGGCAATAGGGTGGGAGGGAGCAGGGGAAGGGGAGTGCAGGAAGAGGGGAGGGAGAGGGAACTGGGATTGACATGTAAAACAAGCTATTTAAAATTAAAATAAAAAATGATAAAAACAACAAAAAAAGAAAATGTGGTATATTTACACAATGGAGTTCTGCCTAGTGAAAAAAAAAACAATGGAATCTTGAAATTTGCAGACAAATGGATGGGATTAGAAGAAACCATCCTGAGTTAGGTAACCCACTCACAAAAAAAAAAGACAAACATGGTCTGTGTTCACTTATGTATGGATTTTAGACATAGAGCAAAGGATTCCAGCCTAGAATCTACACTGCCAGAGAAGCTAGGAAACAAGGAGGACCCTAAGAGAGATACACATGATCCCTGGGAGAAGGGAAAAGGCCAAGATCTCCTGAGCAAAATGGGAGCATGGGGGGGAGGGGAGAGGGAGTTAGGACAAAGAAAAGGGGAGAAGAGGAGGGGAGAGGAGGACATGAGAGAGCAGGAAGATAGAATCAGGGAAGAATAAGAGAGAACAAGATAAGAGATACCATAGTAGAAAGAGCCATTATGCGATTAAAGAGAAATCTGGTGCTAGGAGAATATCCAGAGTTCTACAAGGATGACACCAACTAAGAATCTAAGCCATAGTGGAGAGGCTATCTAAATGCCTTTCCCCTATAATGAGATTGATGAGTACCTTATATGCCATCCTAGAGCCTTCATCCAGTAGCTGATAGAAGCAAAAGCAGACAACCACAGCTAAACACTGAGCCAAACTCCTGGAATCCAGTTGCAGAGAGGGAAGAGTGATGAGCAAAGAGGTCAAGACCAGGCTGGAGAAACCCACAGAAACAGTTGATCTGAACAAGGGGGAGCTCATGGGTCCCAGGCTAATTGCTGGGAAACCAGCATAGGACTGTTCAAGACCCCCTGAACATGTATGTCAGCTAGGAGGCCTGGGAAATTAATGGGGCCTCTAGTAGTGGATCAGTATTTATCGCTAGTGTACCAATGGACTTTGGGAGCCCTTTCCACATAGAGGGATACTCTCTCAGCCTACACACAGGGGTGGAGACCTAGGCTCTGCCCCAAATTATGTGACAGACTTTGAAGATCCCCCATGGAAGGCCTCACCCTCCCTGGGGAGCAGAAAAGGTATAGGATAGGGAGTCAGTGGAGAGG
>NW_024429267.1:27231471-27289102 GCF_017639785.1 Mesocricetus auratus
AACAACTGTGTATGTGCCCATAGTAGCAAACCTCTGTAAATACAGTTCTTCAGAGCTGGAGTGGAGAGAATCATAAATTGAAACTTATCCTTTCATGCTTAGGAATCTTGCATTCAAGGTATTTCTGGAAGTTAAAAAACATATAGGGAGTGAGCTGGGCTCAGTTGCCCCTGCAGAGTCTATGGGTCGAAAAAGGAGTGACTTCAATGAGTCAGATCAGAGTGGGTATGGCGCACACTTAGTGCTAATATAGACTCTGCCCGCTTTATCTGCATTGTCCATATACTGTTTGAGGATATTTGTCATCTAGAAAACCTTGTGCATCCATATCACTCAAATGCCATACTGCTTTTCTTGCCTGGTCATGTTGAAGACCTAAAGATTCAGCCAGTTGAAGAGAAGTTTCATTTTTGTCAAACCATCATTTGATAACATGTTTTAGAATGATTTGGAGTCTGAGTATTTCTAAGGGCTATGCAAGAATCTATAATCTCAGTGTGGTTGCTGGGTGATCAAAATTAATCACTAGGAGGGATATGATGGGTTGTAGATGCAGTAGAAAGATGTCATATTTGTACTAAGCAGTGCTCTCTACTTGTTTTGGAACAAACTCCAATTTTGAGTAGTTATTGGAAGGTAGAGAACATGTCTCTCAGGACGCTTGTCAGGAGTTTGGTTACAGTGACAGGAATATAACTAATATGGTACCTAAAGATGGAAAGTGGGGGCTGCACACTGTTCTTCTCAACTCATCTAAGGATACCGTATGTTCCCTGTGAGCTGTAAGTACAATTGTTAAATATAGAATTAAAGTCATCAACAACCATCGAGCCAACACTGAGATTTTCATATCCAAGATATTATGTATGAACACACACAGTAGAACCCATTTCTCTGCTTAAGGCAATTCTCTTCTGTGTGCGTGTGTTCATTCATATGATCCTGGATATGAAAGTCTCCTAGTGTTGGCTCAAAGCTGCAGGAGAATCAGATCCTCTCCCTCTATTGCTTTGGAGCTTGCATTCACATCTTCGTGGTCCTCTCTTCAGTGTTTAGACCTGTTTTAAAGGACACCAGAAAATGCAGATTAAACTTGCAGAAAAGCTTTTTAGTCTGACCTCAGTCCTTGGAAAAGTCAAACATGAGTTTAACTCATTTGAATTCTCTTCTCCTCACCCTGAACTGGTTAGTATGCAAGATAATTTAGGGAGTGTAGATTAGAGAGCTTTCATCTGTCTTGCAACCACTGGTCTAGTGGATGAGTAGAAACCTTGACTTTGGCCCAGCTTTGATCCTTTTTAATCCATTGTGGGTTCAAGCTATAAAATTAAAGGGCCTAGGAGTTCCCATGAACTCCTACCCATATACTAAAGCCTGGGGACATGATTTCAGCCCTCCTGGTACCTATCTGGACATTGTCTGTATCTATCTTTTGTTGCTTTAGTGTACTTGTATGTTTAACTGTGGATAAGAAGTTCATTTCCTCCAAGTTTCTTCAGTAGGGGCAAGGCCTTAGCTCTTCACAAGCAGATCTGCTTCTCCTGCAGTCTCATTGTCCTGCTGGCTTTGAACCACCTTTTATAAACCGTGTATGTAAGTTGGATGCATTTTGTCTTCACTGTAAACTCGGGGGCTTCTGCTGCTAACAGATGTGCTCCATGGAGACCCAGGACTCTACGTCTACCCCACACTCTTCATCCTTCCTTATGAGGAGACCTTGCACATGCCCTTCTCCCATCTCCTTCTCCTGTCTCTTGAGTGCCATGCTGACTCTGATTTCTGTGCCTGGCAACACATGGGATCTTGGGTTACCATGGCACCTGTCTCAAAAAACATAAGCAAAGAAGAAAGAAAAACCAAAAAATAATCCAAAGAACTCAAAAGTATACTACATGTCCTCAAAAGATTATAGTGTCTGGAAACATTTTTTATAAATAGATAATGATCCATTTCATAATTCCGTAAATCATATACAAAAATCAAAATACTTCTCTATTTACGCAACCCAGTGCATGTGTGTGTGTGTGTGTGTGTGTGTCTGTCTGTCTGTCTGTCTGTACTAGAGACAGTACAGCTGTGACTTGATGCTTGCTAGCCTACCTTTAGCTTCAGTGAGAGATCCTAACTGAATGGAAGAAGGCTGTTACAGTGCAGCAGGATAGTGGATAACCTCTTGTGGCCTCCATGAAAATGGACACAGGCAGCTGTGCACACAAAGTCATGGATGAACCACATGCCAATAAACATGCACACATGCATGGGTACTGACAGACTGTGGGCTTCAAAAACAATTTAGGCTTATTGTGTCTTACGTGTATGAATGCTTTGCCTGCATGGACACAGGCAGCTGTGCACACAAAGTCATGGATGAACCACATGCCAATAAACATGCACACATGCATGGGTACTGACAGACTGTGGGCTTCAAAAACAATTTAGGCTTATTGTGTCTTACGTGTATGAATGCTTTGCCTGCATGCATTCATGTTAGGGCAGCACGTGAGTACCTGGTTCACTCAGAGGTCAGAGGTCAGGTCAGAGCCTCTGGAACTAAAGTTACAGATGGTGATGAGCCACCATGTAGATTCTGGGAACTGAAACCAGATCCTCTGCAAAAGTGACAGTTCTTTTTATCTCTGAGCCATCTTTCCAGGCCCTGGCACTCAAGTGTTTTTTTTTTAAATATTTTTTATTTAAATTAGAAACAATCTCATTTTACATATCAGTCCCACTTCCCTATCCCTCCTATCCTCCCATGGCCCCACTAAACCCCCCATCCCACACCCCGGAGAGGGTGGGGGCTTCCATGGGGAATCATCAAAGTCTGTCATATCATTGGGGGCCTAAGCCCTCCTGCAGGTATCTGGACTGAAAGAGTATCCCTCTATGGAGAATGGGCTCCCAAAGTCCATTACTGCACTAGGGGTACGTATTGTTCCACTGCCAAGGGCCCCATGGCCTGACCAGGCCTCCTAACTGTCACCCAAAGTCAAGAGGCCTGGTTTGGTCCTAAGCTGGTTCCCCAGCTGTCAGACTGGGGTCCATTAGCTCCCACTTGCTCAGGTCAGCTGTATCTGTGGGTTTCCCCAGGATGGTCTTGACCCCTTTATCACCCCTTCCTCTGAAGCTGGATTCCAGGAGTTTGGCTCAGTGCTTAGCTGTGAGTGTCTGCTTCTGCTTCCATTAGCTACTGGAGGAAGGCTCTAGGATGCCATAGAAGGTAGTCATCATTTTCATTATAGAAGAAGGGCATTTAAGATAGTCTCTCTCCTATTGTTTAGATTCTTAGTTGCAGTCATCCATGTGGATCTGTGGACATTTCCCTAGTGTCAGATTTCTCTTTAAACCTATAATGACTCCCTCCATTATGGTATCTCTTTTCTTGCTCTCCTCTATTCTTCCCCCCCACACACACACATTCAAATCTTCCTGATCCTTCTTGTCCTCCTCTCCTCCTCTCCCCTCCTCCTCTCCCCTCCTCTTTTTCCTACCTCCCTCCCCCTTCCCCGCTCCACTATGTTCCCTATTTGTTCAGGAGTTCTTGTCGCTTTTCCCTTCCCTTCTTCAGGGAATCACATATATATATATATATATTGTGAATTATTGGCTAGTAATCCATTGATCTATGTCTAATATGTGTGAGAACATAAACATGTTTGTCTTTCTGTGACTGGGTTACCTAACTCAGGATGGTTTTTTCTAATCCCATCTATTTACCTACAAATTTCAAGATTTCATTTTTTTTTCTTCTGAGGAGTACTCCATTGTGTAAATGTACCACATTTTCTTTATCCATTCTTGACTTGAGGGGCATCTAGGTTGGTTCCAGGTTCTGGCTATTACAAATAAAGTTGCTATGAACATAGTTGAATAGATGTCCTTGTTGTATGAATGTGTATCCTTAGAGTAAATTCCTAAGAGTGGAATTGCTGGATCTTGATGTAGACTGATTCCAATTCTCCTGAGGAACTGCCATACTGATTTCCACTGTGGATGTACAAATTTGCACTCCCACCAGCAACAGAGGAGTGGTTGTTCCCATTTCTCCACATCCTCTCCAGCATAAACTGTTATTAGTGTTTTTGATTTTAGCCATTCTGAGTGGTGTAAGGTGGTAGTCAAAGTTATTTTAATTTGCATTTCTCTGATGGTTAAGGAATTTGAGCAAGATATATATGTGTGTGTGTGTGTAATTTAAATAAAAAACAAACTTATTTTACATTTAAAACCCAGTTCCCTCTCCCTCCCATCTTCTCATATCCCCCAATGATCCCCCCATCACATCTACCATCCACTCCCCAGGGATAGTAAGTCTTCCAAGGGGGATCATTAAAATCTGTCAAGTCATTTGGGGCAGGGCCTAGAGTCCACCCCTGTGTGTCTAGGCTAAGAAAGTATCCCTCTATGGGAAATGGGTTCCCGCAGTCCGTTCATTTGCACTAGGATGCATCCTGGTTCCACTTCCAGAGGCCCTACAGACTGCCCAGTGCTCCTAACTGACACCCAACTTCAGGGGGCCTGGTTTGGTCCTGTGTTGTTTCCCCAACTGTCAGGCTGGGGTCCATGAGTTCCCACTTGCTCAGGTCAGGGGTTTCTGTAGGTCTTCCCAGCGTTGTCTTGGCCCCTTTGTTCCTTATTCCTCCTCTCTGAAAATGGATTCCAGGAGTGTGGCTCAGTGCTTGGCTGTGGTTCTCTGCTTCTGCTTCCATCAGCTACTGGATGAAGGCTCTAGGATGGCATATAAGGTAGTCATCATTCTCATTATAGGGGAAGGACACTTAAGGTAGCCTCTCCACTATTGCTTAGGGTCATAGCTGGGGTTATCCTTGTGGATCTCTGTACATTTTCCTAGTGCCAGATTTCTCTTTAAAACTATAGTGACTCCCTCTATTGATGTGTTGTGTTTGGTTTTTTTTTTTTTTTGGTCTCCTATAATCCTCTCCTCACTCAATCTTCCTGATCCCTCACATTCTCCTCCCCCTTCCTCCCCTTTTTCTTCCTCCTACTTCCCTTAACCCTCCCCACATACTCCTCACTTGTTCAGGGGCTCTTATCCCTTTCTATTTCACTGGGGAACCCTGTGGGTCTCTCTTATACTCCTTATTTCCTAGCTTCTCAGGAGGTATGAACTGTGGGCTGGTAATCCTTTTCACTATGTCTAGATTCCATATATGAATGCATACATTCCATGTTTGTATTTCTGTGACTTAGTTGCCTCATGTAGAAAGGTTTCTTTTTAGCTCCATTCATTTTCCTGCAAATTTCAAAATTCTATTGTTTATTTTTTCCAATGAGTAGTACTCCATTCTGTAAATGTACCACATTTTCTTTATTCATTCTTGACTTGAGGGGCATCTAGGTTGCTTCCAGGTTCTGGCTATTAAAAATAATGCTGCTATGAACATAGTTGAATAGATGTTCTTGTATGAATGTGCATCCTTTGGGTATATGCCTAAGAGTGCTATTGCTGGAGCTTGAGGTAGACTGATTCCCATTTTATGGAGAAATCACCATATTGATTTCCAAAGTGGCTCAAAAGCTTGCACTCCCACCAGCAATGGAGAAGCATTCCCCTTTCTCCACATCCTCTCCAGCATAAACTGTCATTGGTGTTTTTTATTTTAGACATTCTGATATCTCAGAGTTGTTTTGATTTGCATTTCCCTGATGGCTAAGGACTTTGAGAACTTAAGGGTCTTTTAGCCATTTTAGATTCCAATATTGAGACTTCTCTATTTAGTTCTGTACTCCACATTTTAATTGGATTATTTGGTGTTTTGGTGACTAGTTTCTTGAGTTTGTTTTATACTTTGGAAATCAGCCCTCTGATTGATGGGGTGAAGATCTTTTCCCATTCTGTGGACTGTCCTTTAGTCTTGCTGACTTGTCTTTTGCCTTAGAGAAGCTTCTCAGTTTCAGGAGGTCCCATTTATTAATTGTCAGTTTCAGTGTCTGTGCTACTGGCATTATGTTCAGGAACCTGTCTCCTGTACCAATTCATTCAAGGATACCTCCCACTTCTCTTTCAAGATGCTCAGTGTGTCTGGATTTACTTTGAAGTCTTTACTCCATTTAGACTTAAGTTTTGTGCATGGCGATAGGTGTAGCTCTATCTGCAATCTTGTATGTGTCCCATCCAGTTATGCCAGCATCATTTTTGAAGGTGCTTTCTTTTTTCCATTGTATAATTTTAGCTTCTTTTTCAAAAAGCGGGTGTTCATAGTGTATGGATTAATATCAAGGCCTTCGATTAAATTCCATTGGTCTGCCTGTCTGTTTTTGTGCCAATACGAAGCTATTTTCATTACTATAGCTCTATAGTCAGTAACGGTGATGGCTCCAGAAGATCCTTTATTGTACATGGTTGTCTTGACTACCCTGGGTTTTTTTCCATATAAAGTTGAGTATTGTTCATTAATTCACCATTGAATTAAACTCCCTGGAAGTCTGAGTGGGGAAAGGGATGAGAAGTTAGAACAAATGAGGGACAGCACTGAGGATGTTTGAAAAGGCTAAAAGGAAAAATATGAGATCAAATATATATGCATATATTCATACAAATGTGTACAGGGAATTATCCCAGAAGCCATCCATATAAGTATGCTGTGTAAGCTAAGCAGTGTTCTCTCAGGAAGCCATGACACACAGCACCTGTGATTAACAGTCATTCTGTCTTCCTAGGTACTCAGAATCCCCCAGTTATTAACGAGATTTTTTTTAGAGAGGAAGAGTTCGAACCTCATAATGAGGTAAGGTGACCTTTCTATGACTGAAATAGAAATGTTGTTGTCTGAATTTTCTATTTCATTTGAATTTGGTTATTGAATTATGACAGTGTGGGTTATACATACTGTGCTCTGATATCTGGAATAGTAGAACAGTCCCTTGCCAATGGCCACCTTGTTGGAAAGAGCATTTTTGAATGGCACAGTCAGGGTACAGAATAGATGTTATCACCTGTGCCTCCAGGTGACAATGCTTCTTCCTTGAATTAACTATTTTGTGGTTGGTGACTTAAAGAGGCTTAACATACATCATTCATGACATGATGGTTGGTTTGTCACAGATATGTCTTATCTTTATTTTTGCCAGTCATTAATGTTGGCAGTAATCACCATGCCTTTTCAATGATGAGGAAGGAAAATAAAGACATGTGCCTCCATGTGACATGATGTTACCCTTATAATGTCTCTGTTTCCATAATTTCAGGGAGCCTGGGAAGAATACGAAAGTTGTAAGTATTGTTTAACTCCTTGGTTAATGTAAATGCTAACGTAGGTATGGTGTCCCTTACTGTCTTCTCTTTGAAAGGCAAACCAACTTGTTATTTCTGGAAGGAACAAAACAGTCAACATGATTTTTTTAAGGTGTTCTGGATATCCGTTTATACTCAAGTTTCTGCACAGATTTCTGTGAGCCTGTGTGCATAGTGAATGGTAGGGTTTTGTGTGCTTCAATGTCTTGTGATTCTGAGTGCATGTGACTCAGCGTGAGGTGATAGTTAATGGGGGACATACTTCATACACACCTAAAATGGACTTAATTAGCTCATCTGGTCTTCGTGGCATTTGTGTCTGGGCATTGTTATAACCCCTGCTTCAGAACAAAAATGAAGAATCCCTGACTAAAATTCATACTCAGAAATTGAAAACATGAATCTATCTGGGAAATCCAATGCTCTTGTTTCCATGATTGAGCCTTGAATTCACTTAAAGTCTGAGAGCATTGTCAGCAGGACTGAGAGTTTTTCATGTGGTTATGAAATGCTGTCCATCCGTAGCGCCATGTCGTGTTAACTACATACATAAACTAAGCCATTTCCACCGATGCTTGAAGTCACTCATGAAAAGTCCACAGACTCTCTGCTGTAGCAGTCATTCCACACAGACCTTCTGAGTTAAAACTAATCATGAAAGACAAGTGGCTTACTTCTGTAGATTTTGGGCTCATGTCATAGAAGCTGGCCCAAAAACATTAAAAATTTTGGAAGTATTATAGTACACTTTTTTTGTTGTAGGCTTGGTCTATATTTCTTTTTTTCTCAATGTATGTTTTTATTTAATTAGGAACATGAATATTTTACATGTCAGTCCCAGCTCCCTCTCACACCCCTCCTCCCTTGTCTCTCCACCAGCTCTCCAAACCCCCATTCAATCCCCACATCATTCCCCAGGGAGGGTGAGACACTCCTTGGGGGGATCTCTAAAGTCTGTCATTGCATCCTGGGCAGGTCCTAGGCCCTTCCCCATGTGTCCAGGCTGAGAGAGCATCCCTCTATTTGAAATGGGCTCCCAAAGCTCATTCATAAACCATGGTGAACACTGGTTTACTACCCAAGGCCCCAGTGATATCTGTGGCCTCCTCCCTGGCACTACATTCATGGAGTCTGGATCAGTCTCCTGTTGGTCTCTCAGCCATCAGTCTGGGATTCAAGAGCTCGCCCTTATCCGGTTAGCTGTCATTGTGAGTTTCATCATCATGGTCTTGACCCCTTTTCTTATCACTCCTCCATCTCTGTCACTAGTTTCCAAGAGTTCAGTTCAGGGTTTAGCTGTGGGTATCTGTCTCTGCTTCCATCAATCCCTGGATGAAGGTTCTAGGATGGCATATAGGATACTCATCAACCCTATCATCAAGGAGGGACCATTACTGTAGTCTCTCCACTATTGTTTAGTTTGCCAGTTAGTGTTATCCTTGTAGAACTCTGGAGATCTCACTAGAGTCAGCTCACTCTTCAAGCCTATAATGACTTGATCTATTATGGTATCTCTCATCCTGCTCTCCTCTATTCTTACCTCGACTCAACCTTCATGCTCCCCCTTGCCTTCTTCCCCCCTCCTCTTATCCCCCTCTGTTTTTCTTGGTTCCCTCTCCCCTCCCCCGATGTTATCAATGTGCTCAGGAAATCTTGCCTCATTCCACTCCTGTGGTGTATCATGCATCTCTCTTTGGAACCTCCCTGTTTCCCAGACTCACTGGCACTGGGATTGTAGGCTGACACTCCTCTGATCCATATCTAAAATCCATATATGAGTGAGTACATACCATGTTTGTCTTTTTTGTGTCTGGGTTACTGCACTCAGGAAGGTTTCTTCTAGTGTCATCCATTTGCCTGCAAATTTCAAGATTCCATTGTTTCTCTCTGCTGAGTAGTACTCCATTGTGTAAATGTACCACATTTTCTCTATCCACTCTTCAGTTGTGGGGCATCTAGGTTGCTTCCAGGATCTAGCTATTACATATAATGCTGCGATGAACATAGTGGAACAGACATCCTTGTTGTGTGAATGGGAATCTTTTGGGTATATGCCTAAGTGGAATTGCTGGGTCTTGCCGTAGACTCAGACCCATTTTCTGGAGGAATCTCCATATTGATTTCCTTAGTGGCTGTACTAGTTGGCACTCCCACCAGCAGTGAAGGAGTGTTCCCCTTTCTCCACATCCTCTCCAGCACAAACTGTCATTGGTGTTTTTGATTTTAGTCATTCTGACAGGAGTAAGATGATATCTCAGAGTTGTTTTGATTTGCATTTCCATAATGGCTAGTGATGTTGAGCACTTTCTCAAGTGTCTCTCAGCCATTTTATATTCCTCAACAGTGAATTCTCTATTTAGTTCATTCCCTCATTTTTAATTGGATGCTTTGGTGTTTTGGAGACTTGTTTCTTGAGTTCTTTGTAAATTTTGGAGATCAGCCCTCTGTCAGATGTAAGGTTAGGGAATATCTTTTCCTAATCTGTGGGGTGCCTTTTTGTCTTACTGACTGTCCTTTGCCTTACAGAAGCTTGTAAATTTCAGGAGGTCCCATTTATTAATTGTCTATCTCAGTGTTTGTGCTACTGGTGTTATATTCAGGAAGCAGTCTCCTGTACCAATTTCTTCAAGGGTACCTCCCACTTTCTCTTCTAAGAGGTTCAGTGTGGCTGGATTCATATTGAGGTCTTTGATCCATTTAGACTTAAGTTTTGTGCATGGCGATAGACATCGATCTATCTGCAGTCTTCTACATGCCAGCAGCCAGTTATGGCAGCACTATTTGTTGAAGATGCTATCTTTTTTGCTTCTTGCATAATTTTAGCTTCTTTGTCGAAAATCAGCTGTTCATAGATTTGTGGATTAGTCTCAGGGTTTCAATTTGATTCCATTGGTCTACCTGTCTATTTTGTAATACACAGCAGGTGTTAACAATTGCACATTCTGAGCTTTAAATTAACTTTTTATTTTTTGAAATTATATTGTTTTCCTCTTTTCTCCCTCTGACTATTCCCATACCCCACCCCCTTTCACCCTCCTTTCCTCCAACTGTAGATTATAGTTGTGTGGGGTGTATGTGTGTGTGTGTGTTTTCTTAAATGTGTGGATACAGTCCACTCTTTCCATATAATGTTATTTGTATTAGGAGACTTCAGAGCTGACAAGTTGTTGGAAAACCAATTGGGCTGTTTCCTGGGGAAAAGGAATTTTCTCCCACTCTCCAAAAATTTTTGGTTACAGGTCTACTGTTATGGATGGATCAATTCAGGCTGGGTACCCCACAATCGCTTGTTTTCTGCATTTTTATTAGTTGTGGTTTCCTATTATGATCTCATTCTGTTGCAAAGAGAAATTGTTTTTCTTTGATAACAAAAGCTACACATATCTGTGAGTATAAGGATATACATTTGGAATACAGTTTTAGCCTAGCTGTGATGGTGCATGCCTTTAATCCCAGCAACTGGGAGGCAGAGGCAAGTGGATTTCTGTGAGTTCGAGGCCAGCCTGGTCTACGGAGTGAGTTCCAGGTCAGCCTCCAAAGCTACACAGAAACCCTGTCTTAAAAAAACAAAACACACAAAAATAGAATACAGTTAGAAATTATGCTGCTTTCATGTATTTTTTAACACAGGACACACTTGTCCCAGACTAGCCTATATATTTGAGCTAATCTTGAACTCCTGAGTGCTGGTATTATAAGTATATGCCACAAAGTATGGATCAGCTGGATTTATTTTCTATTGGGTAAAGTGGCTTTAATGAAGGAACAAGAATCCCAGGTCTCATTTTGTTTTGTTTTGTTTTTTCTTTTCTTGAATATCCTCCTACACTGGAGGATGGCCCAGCAGCAGCCCCAGCTATCTCCATACACTCCTGTGCACATTGACACTGTTCCCTGAGTGTTTTCTGCTCATTAGCAGCCAGCATCCTTACAGTTACTCTGTTTTCTCCTAGATTTTCCTAGTGGTTTACATGTTTCAGAGTCTAAACCTACGGTAAGAACAACTCTGTATGTCTTCTGTAGAAATACAGCACTATTTAGGTTCCGTGTGTGTTGTTGTTTGAAAGAGAGTTTCCTTTTGTGGAACTCAGGGGTTGTCTGCTAGTTGGTCTCCAGCTCTCTGGTGTCACTGGCGTCACCATATCCATTAACATTTAATCACAGAAGCAGTTTCCTCGGAGATGATTTTCCCTATTCTCTTAAGGACTGTGTGCTTGCAGTGTCAACAGACTTGGAAAGTACAGTGTAGGAAAGGCTCCTTCATCTCTACCAGTGTGGTTTGCAGCACCAGTAGAGCTATATGGCCGATGTTCCCTAAGTCACCCAGCAAAAGCCAGACTATTGTAAAGCATACAAAATTGCCCGATACTGACAATGCTTTCATTTTTATAATTGCAGCCCACTTCTACATTGGAAGGCAGTAGTAAGTACCTGAGACCCTCCTTTGTTCAGGAAATTCTTAGTGTTTAATTCCTGAGAAGCCTGACTCTGGGTTCTTATTGGGAAGGAGGGTTAAGGTTAAATGGGATAAAATGATTCTGCAATAGAGCCTCCATGGAAACTCCCAAGAAGAACTAGCGTCAATATGGTGTGACTTCACCTGGTATACTCTATCCTGATGTTCTTGTAGACATTGCCCAGGTGGGAGATACAGATGTTGAAGATCAGCAGAAATTTGATAGCAAAGAGAGTTTTCCTGGTAAGTAACAGATGCCCAGTTGGAATCCATAGTAGAGGATCCAGGAAACAGTCAGGTTTTACCTTCTGCTTTGCAGGCTGAGGCAGTGTAAAAGGTATTGGTTCGATGGAGATTTGTATACTTCTTCTAGGCATAATGGTAAAGAGGGGTAGAAAAAGCACACCAAACCCCACTGTCAATTAAAAATAAGCTGGGAAGTGGGAGAGATGACTCTGATTAAGAGCACTGATTTCAATACCAGAGGACTGGATTTAAGTCCCAGAACCCATACGGTTGTTCACAACCATGTGTAACTCAGTTCCAGGGTATGTTATGCCCTCTTCTTTTCTTGGCTGGCACTGCATGCCTTTAATATATAGGCATTCATATGCAGGCAATACAGATTAAATAAACTTAAAAATAAAAATATGGTCTTTAGCAGAACACACATCTTTCTTGCCTCTGTCACCGCCAATACTCCTAGCCTTTGTTTGTAATTAGTAGCTCTCCTTGGAAATTGTGTGTATTGTAACGTATTCTGGAAAGGGGTGTACATCTGATGATCACTTTTGATTGGTGAGTTGTGACAGGAGGAACTGACAGTAGAGCACAACTCTCTATAGTCAATGTCAAGAACCTGAGTACAAGGGACTAGTAGTGTGGACCCTATATTGCAGAAGAAACATCCTCTTCTGGCTGGCCCTGCAGGGCTTGGAGCTATACCTCCATGTTTCTATTCAGTTCTTTACTACAAAGGGAACTCTATGGGAGTGGTGGCAGATTGAGTTGTCTGGCCTTACTGCAGCACCTTCTGTAACAATCAGGGAACCAATGGAAAACTAAGGCTGATCTGATGTGAGCTAATGTGGCTGTGTCTTCTATAGGCAGAAGTGAATAACTCACTCTGTTTACTTTTTTCCAGATGCTTTTGAGGTACAGGACTGGGAGCTGCGGAAAATTTCAAGTACCCTCTTTCCGGGTAGGTAACTGCATGGCATTCTGGGCCTACTCTGTCATGTGGGCAAGATGTCATTGGGGATGAGGACAGAGGGAAGAATGTATATGAACTCATTTCGAGCCTGTGCTGCTCACACTAGACTTACTTTAGGCCAAATGAGTCAAAGGACACATTGACACCTGTCTTGGAGCTTCTGACCTAATACTTGAGGATGGATCTGGTACTCTCTGGTCCAGCTATGTCCTCATTTTCAGATAATCCCCATACAAAATGTGTACACAAGTTCCTAGGTTTTAAGGTGCAGGGCTGTAGGAAAAGAGCTTCATACCCTTAGCGCTGACCACGCCCCATTTGGGTGTGGTCTCAGGTACATAGAACCTACAGGGGACAAAAGAGCTAGGGGGAGAAGATGCTTTCTCTCTCTGGGTTCTGGTTGCATTCCAGAAAGCAGCACGCCCACTTTTGGTTCTCAACTTTCTTGGCTTCTCACATAAGTGATTTCTCCCTCAATAAAATGACATTGGACATCCCTATTTTGTGTAGCTTAATATTTCCACATTACATGTCCATTGTATTTTCTCTCGTGTGTCTCTCTGGCTTGTCCTCTCTATGTCTGAACCCCACTTTCCTGCCCTCTCATCAGATCACCTTGCCACATCTGCCTGTGTGCTCTGTCCTCTGAGCTATCGGGGACTTCCATGTGCTTCATGCTTAGTGGAGTTCTCACCTGTCTTGATGATCTAGAGTGAGTCAAAGGACACTATGTTTCCCAAGTGTCTTCTAGGCACCCCTTGCAGTAGGATGAGGGTTTGTTTTCATCGCAAGTATGTCTGCGTGCCCTGCATTCTTCTGCTTCTAATCCATTGGTTCTGCCTTGTATAAACTCAGGGACTCCTTTCTAATCAATATGTCTATAGACATAGAGCCCACTTCACTGCACACATTATTTCACCACTCTTCTGTCCCTTACCCAGAGCCTTCTCCACCCTCTTCCCTATTTCCTGAGGGAAATGGTCTCAGCACTTCATGCCCAGTCATCCATAAACCTGTGCCCTACTACCTTGTTCCTGATTCAGCAATCTGGGTTGTATTGCCCACCTCTTGTGACCAAACCTGAACTTGATTCCCTGGATTCATTCCTGTTTCGTGTCTGTGGTCAGTCGTCTTCCCCTTCCCTTGAAATGTGAACTCACCTGAGTCCTTTACAAAGGTAATGTGACAGTCAAAACCCAAACTGGAACTGTATACAATTGCACATACTTAGGGACATGCTCATAAAACACACTTGAGTCTTAATAGATCATCTGATTCACATATTTCCTTGTGGAAAAGAGGTGAAAGGTTGTTCTTGCCTAGCTGAGGAAAACATGGGAGCTGAACAGTGTGTGAGCAGGAATGCTAAGCACAATACAGTTAGCAAGCAGAGCTTTGATTGTGGTGTGAAAGGAGACCCAAAGGGGACATCCAGAAGTTACAAACAAACACCAAAACAGCCAATAGAAAATTGTCCTGAACAATGCTGATAGCATGGAAGATGGCATACATGGCAGCAGTCACTCACCGAGGATGGTCAACTTGATCCTTGACAGAAAGACCCAACAATGTCCCATAGCTTTGTTCCACATCTCCTTCCCTATTCTGAACCTCTTCCTGCTCTCTCCCTAGTGGTGAATGTATTGTACGTAGCCCCACCTAAATCTTCAGATAAAGAAACTGTTAAAAGGAAGAGGAGGAGGAGGAGGAGGCGCTACTATTGATAAAAGCATCCAGCGTCGCCCCAGTGAGTACTGCACATCCAGAGGCTTCATGAGATTAAAAGCAAGGGGGGCAGGGAGACAGAGAAATAAAGACAGAGCCAAACAGTCAATCCTCCAGTTCACTTGATAGCAGAGCTTCATCAGGATAAGGAATTGCTGTACCAAAGGCTTGTTGGGTTTTCAGGGGATATTGGGAGTAGAGACCTTGATATAGGAGAGGCTATGTCAGACTACTCCATTTCTATAATGAATCCAGCATCTTTGTGCCAGCATTCACCTACCCTCCTCTTAGCCTGTCTGTGACCTTCAGTACAGGAACCTGGGGGTAGCACTGTTGAAGAGAGCACAGAGGAGTGCTGCTTCCTGGTTTGTTCCACATGGCTTGTACAGCCTACATTTTCATAGAATCCAGGATCAACAGCCTATGGATGGCACCACCCACAATGGAATGGGCTCTCCTCCATCAGTCACTAATGAAGAAAATGCCCTACACGCTTGCCTGTAATCTAGTCTTGTGTGTGCAAATTCTCAAATGATCCTCCCTCCTCCCAGATGACTTTAAATTGTATCAGCTCAACATAAAACTAGGCAGGACTGGGGACATGAGAACGGAAGGTAAATGCATAGGTCAGGTCATGCAGGTCCCTATGAACTGTAAGCTGGGGAGCAGGGTTACTGGTGTCAAACGTATATGAGTGGTATTGGGAGAAAGGTATGGGAGGTGAGGCTGAGAGATGAGAAACCTGACCATTCCACATTCAGTAACACCTTTTACAAGGGAGAGGAAACCTGCTGGACAGAGAAGAGCAATTGTCCAAGAACTCTTTGCACTTTGAGGCAGCAATTCCCAAAGGTCTGTAGTGGCATCCAGTTCAGAAACCACAACTCTGCCTTGCCAGGGGCTTCTTCAGGTATGAGTTACTGCAGGCATTGATAGAGGAACAGAGACACACAGGAGATGCAGCCACATTTTGGAAAATGCATCCCAGGCCAAGGGAACCGTGCACATAGCAGAGTCCTCGTGAAATAGATGTTCTCAGACTATGATGGTTGGGCAGCCTAGGCAGGGCTGTTACACCACTGCAGAGTCTCATCTCTACTGAAATAACACTTTGTTTCTCCTCTGTTCATAGGCTCAAAATATCTTTTATAAATGGTGACCATCAATAGCTGGAGGCTGATAAGTATTAACCAATTATTATAAAGACCCCATGATCCCAGAACCTACTTTTTCCACGACATAGAATCCAGGACAACAGCTTTATCACCTGTTAAACCGCTGGTAAGATCCATGACTCCTGCTTTACTCTTTTCTCAGCCTCTTTAGAATCTCAAACCCAGCAAGGCAGTGCTTGCCAGCTCTTTCTCTCTGTCGTCCCAAACATGCTGGAAGAAAAGCCTAGCTGTGTTGATTCATTTTGTCAACTTGACACAAGCTAGAGCTACTTGAAAGGTAGGAACTTCAACTGAGAGAATACTTCCACAAGGTCAAGATGTAGGACATTTTCATAGTGATTGATAGAAGAGAACCAAGCCTATCATGGGTGGTGCCTCCTTCGCAGATGGTTCTGGGTTCTATAAGAAAGAAGAAGCAGCAAGCCAAGACAATAATCAGCACCCCTCCATGGCCTCTGCATCACCTCTTGCTTCCTGATTCCTACCCTGTTTGAGTTCATTCCTCACTCTTTTGATGATGAACTAGAACTGGAGCAAAATGAACCCTTTCCTCCCCAAGTTGTTTTTGGTCCTGGTGTTTCATCAAAACAATAGAAACCTTAACTATAAGACTCATAATTAATTGCATGATAAATAAGACTTTGTGTTCCCACTTCCCAAAATATTTGTGTTTTAGCTAGAGAACATCACACCATAGAAATAGGTTGCACATGGTATTTGTTTTGTGTATGTGTGTGTGTCTGTGTGTGGGGGGTATCTGTGTGTGCGTGTGTGTATGTGTGTGTTCTTTGCTGAGCTCCCCTATTGGAAGCATTAGTAAAAGCAGCATTGGAACAAGTGGGCATGATCTTTAGAGACTACAAAAGGGCACTCCAGAGGCCAGCCTGGTTCATTCTCCAGACAGAGTGTTTCTATAAGGTCAGGCTGGTAGACTGCTAGATCAACCACCTCCAGACATTGAGGATTGGATCCCAGAGCTGAGCTGATGTTGTTGTCTCCTAGTTAAACACTGCTGAGGCCAGTGACAATTCCTTGGGTAAGTACACACTTTGTAGGAATTTTCAGCTCATTACCAAATGGAGGTTTCTTTTTAGAAAAGACGTTTTGCTATTCATCTAAAAGGATTGTGATCCCATTTGGTCATCCTTTTGAAAATTTAATGTGAGTTACAACTACAGATAATTTTAGATCTTACATACTCACCCTTTCATTGCCCTGGTGTAATATGCTCAGAGGTATTTACCTGCTACTTTTCAAATTTGATCATGTTTAACTTCTTAAAATATTGTTAGAGCATTTTTCTATTTAATTCAGAGCAACAAAAGGGATCACTACCTCTAAATTAAGTGTACACATATAATATATAAAATTAAATGCCTTGAATGGATTGAAAATTACAATAATCTAGGGATATTTTATATGAATATGTATAAAAGCAAAAATTCAAGATTTAGTAAAGAAATTTTTCTTCGTCTTTCTCTGTTGTAAAGTATAGGAAAATACACAGTATGAAATTAAGTATGAAATACTGCTATAGTAGCTTACCATCTTGGAAGAAGTGTCTATGCCTTCTACTGATTGATATATGAGGTTGGAGGTGTACATGGGACTAAGTTAGAGAAAACTCATACACAGGACTGTATCACAATTTGAATCCAATTTGTGCGTCTCTTGCTTGTCTGGAGTCAATAATAGCAATTCTGCTTTTCTTCCTTCAGAAAGTGGAGTCAGGCATCTCCCAAGCCTTCTGGAAAGAACTCACCGGCTTCATCTGCTTGGGCTGCCCCACAGACCCAGTCACCATAAGCTGTGGCCACAGCTTCTGCCGGGCCTGCCTCCACCTTTCCTGGAAAGACATCAAAGTTACTGTCCATTGCCCTATGTGTAGGACACCATGCCAGGAAAAGGACTCCAAAACCAACATTTTCCTGAAGAAGGTGGTGTCCATTGCCTTGCCAAACAAGCCTAGCTCTTGAAGTCCTTGAGCTTCAAGAGCATGAGTACATGACCCACAAGGATATCAAGCAGATTTCCTGTGGGGAGAACAGGATCTACCTCTGTGAACGCTGCTCTGTCTCCCATGAGCACAGTGTTCACACACAGCCCTATTGGAGCAGCTCCTGAGGTAAGTGATGCTTGAGAGAGAATGTGAAAGCTGAAGAGGGAGGCTTAGCAGACCACAGCAAGACGCTTGTCCTGATTATGAGGAAGCCGCTGTTTTTGGGATACTGGCACTTTATTAACAGCTAATGAAGAAAGGGTGACTGTGAATAGAAACATCCCTTGGGAGACTTATGGTGTAAAAATCATTTCTACTTTGTGATGCATTATCCCCAGGAAGGAAATAACTACATTCATATGTTTTGAAAGTGTCTGTGGCTGGAGACTAAATTAGAAAAATGCATTGTAGTCAGCTAGAGAGAAGCATCTGGGAATCCCAATCTTATGCAAATTACCCAGACATTAGTCATAATTATTAATCACTTTACCTAAACAAATGGGTATGCTGTGTTTTATGGTTCTATGCTCTATAATCCAAAATTTATAGTTACCAAAAGTAAAAAAAGAAATTGATCCTTCTACTTTCGTTAAAGTAATTGCATTTGTGGCCCAATAGTGTGTCTATTAATCAAAAGTTGATATTTATTGTTTCTTACAGGAGAGACTTCTAAAACAAATAGCATCTCTATAGGAGAAGATCCAAGAAAATCAGGATAATCTAGAATCAGAGGATAGTATGATAATTCAGTGCAGAGTTAGTAGGAGATTCATGCTTAAAATCTGGATGAGGCAGATATTTTTCAGTTTGTCATTCAAGAGTTAAATATAAGGTATTAGGTGTGATACTAGGAAACATTTTTCTGCTGGCTTCTCCTTCTAAGTGTAAGATATAATTCTGCATGTGGAAAGAATGATCTGTCTGTGTGGCAAAGGAGTCTGAGACTAATGAGTGAATTACTTACAGTTCAGCACACTGGATTAGACTCTATGACTGCACCATGAATTCCAGTGACTACCTGCAGAGGTTCATATTTGAGTAAACACATGAATTGTCAATCAATACCTTTTCTTCAGGCACCTCTGGGTCTCTTATATAGGTGAAAATTTTTAAGGTGTGATTGTCTGTGTAATTAATAAAGAAGAAATTAAGGAAACCAAAGAATTTACATATTCTGAAAAGTGGGGAGATTAAATCACAGTCAATGTATCAGAGTGACAGAAGTCATTTGTCAAATTTAGGCATAGAAGTGTGCAATGAGAAGGATAAAATACATTGTCAGTGTGACTGAGAATGTCCCTTTTGTTCCAAACTACTTGACTCTGTGGGAAAAAATAATCAGGACATAGTACAGGTCATGGCACACAGTTCCCTGGGAAGAGGACGAGCAGCATATTGAGTGTATGACACATGAAGTTCAGTGTGTTGTAGAGAGACTCAGGGAAGTGAAGCCATGATAGTCCAAAAGACCAATCAACTAAGAGAAATGCTCAGAGTTGATAGCAGTGTCCCGAAACCATCCTTGGGACGGCTGCAGGTGAGCATGGAGGAGTGCAGGAGATACTTTATTGTCTGGGTCCACCTGATGATTGTTGTACTGGATTGCTTTCAATATTCCCTGCATTCATAATAGGGGGTTTCCTTATCAGGAGTAATCTTGAAAGACTAAGCTTTCTGAATTTATAATTTCTCAAGGAATATGTCTAATTTTATGCTTTTGTAGTTTTCTCTGTAACTGGGAATTCAGCGGTTGCTGTCTCCAGCACTCCATTGCCTCTAATGGATATTGAGCACAATTTGAAAGAAAGCTATTCCTTAATTTCTTCTGTCTGAAAGCTGTGTTTTTGAGAGTTTGTTAGGAGCTTGGGATTTTGGGCCAGAGTTCTAGTCTGTGTTGCATGGTAGCCCCCAAATGACAATAAGCCTCAGGCCCCATACCCCTCTAACCTGACAATTCTGAATTTACAAGAATCAGGCACTATGCAGGGGTGAGGCCATACTTTTGAAGTAGCTTAGTGAAAGTATCCTATCCCTGTGCTTTGAGGACAATCTCAGGGAATGTCACTCTTATAAAGAGTTGGGGGTTCTAAAGCAATATACAATCATTACCCATATCCAGAGGGAGCCAAATACCTTGTCTATTGCCAGAATTTAAAGGAAAAAAATCACAGAATTACATCAGTTAGGCATAGGTAAGATCCTGATTGGTTGACATTTGGGGAACATCTAGGGGAGTTTCCCAGAGTCAGGGCAACTGGTTTGTTAGTATTTTTGATTGTTAGTATTTTTGGCTACAGATGGGAGCATTAGTGGTTTCTATGGCTTTGTCATTTACTTTCAGGTAGCCTGTTTCACTGGTTGGTGCTGGGAGGGAGCATTCTGTGGTTTCTCTGTCTCTTGGAGGTGGTTTTTTATCAAACAAATTTTACTTTCATGGTCTGATTTCATCAAGAATTTGAATTCTGTTAATCATTGGCATTATCCTGAGACATAAATATATATTTTCAGGGAGGATAGGTATGATGGAAACTGACATTTATATGAAATTTATAAACAGATATTTTAGGCCATTCCTTCAGAAATCTAAGGTTTTCTTTGCAGGATCTGCATGACATATTCCAAAGGTGAGCTTATTCATCAGTGTGAGTCATGATATCCCAGAGCTGGAGAGATGGCTCAGCAGTTAAGAGCACTGACTGCTCTTCCAGAGGTCCTGAGTTCAATTCCCAGTAGCCACATGGTGGTTCACAACCATTTGGAATGAAATCTAGTACCCTCTTCTGGCCTTCAGGCAGACATGCACACAGAACTCTATATACATAATAAGGAATAAAGCTTTAAAATGTTTACATATAATATCCTGAAATAAGGTATAAAATTGACAAAGCTGCCTTAGCAAAGTGCTGGTGTACTTTATACAGAAAATATTCTGTTTGTATATGATGTGTTTGAGGTTATTTTCATGGATATGATTTGTGTTCTCATTAACAAGAAAGTGTGTTTATTTTTATATATTATTGAAGAAGTATATATAATGAAGCCTGATGCTAAATTTTCCAGTTTTAAAAACATAAACCCTGAGGGCCATTGGCTGTATATTCCTGGTAGCAAAAGACAGGGGCAGGAAACACTAGGAAACAGGTTGGTAGCAGGAAGTGCTTCAGATTGAGCATTGATGCTCATTGAGGAGGAAATTTTAATGTCTCCTGATCATGGGGGCTCACTATGATATCAGAAAACATGTATTGTGAAACATGTTCAGATAAGTGTTTGTTTCTTTTTAATTTGATTTGTGGTAATTGTGTGTGGGAATGTGTGGGTGTGTACATGCACATGTGTGGAGATCAGGGGACAACTTTCAGGAGACAGTCTCCTTCACCATGGGTTCCATGGATTAAGCTCAAGTTGTCAGGCTTATATAGAAAGGGATTTATCCCTGAGCCATTTCACTGAACCTGGAGTGGGGTTTTTCCTAATCATTGTGAAGATGTCTTTAGCACCTGGAAGATCAATGTCATCTTCTCTTGCAGGAGTGAGTCAGTGCAGTTGAGCATGCTCCAGATTACAAAACCAGAACTCAGTGCCCTACCCATCACCAAACTGGCACAATAGTGCAACTGCTAACAAGGTGAGTGTGAACAATGATGAAATGACCAGAGGTACTCTTCAACAGTGAGATAACCTTTGCAAAAACAAATGTTTTAGCTCCCCAGAAAGAAGTCTACATTGTAATCGTATTTAATCACCCAGTAACTTTAGATACAAACAAACATAAATATCATGTTGTGTCTGTTGGGACATAAGGAATGGCAAATTAAGGACTGTCTAATTCCAATTAAGTGTACTCAGTAATAGAAATATTTCATTATTTTCCCCAAAATGTTTTAGCAGCTATGTTCTTATAATGTATTACACTCTTAGATTAAATAAAAAATAGAAGATATAGTGGTGCACACTTGCAATTCCAACATAATAAAAACAAAGGAAGATTGCCAATGAGTGTGAGGACATTCTGGTCAACATAGTGAGTTCCATACTAGTCATGGATAAATAACAAGACTTTATCTTTTTTAAAAAACTGAAAAAGAAAAATCATAAAATAAACAGACAAAGCCATGTGTCATGAGCAATGAAACAAAACAAGTTGATAAGACATGAGACAGTGTCTGAATCCCTGTCCTAGATCTAAATGTCAACTGCAACCTCCCAGGGAAAGAGGTAAAGGAGGACAATTACCACCAGGGACACCCTTCTAAAGCATATTTAGCTCTTCCTATAGTATAAATTTGATTAATTACATGGAAATCACACCAGTGTGAAAGCGATGACTCCTCACATCTTAGGAATAATTTTTTGCGTAGACCCATGAGAACAGTGTTTGCCCTCACTGTAATACACACATCTTCCCTTTGCCAGGTGAGATTAAAAGTCACTAGAGTGAGGCTCCCTCCTTTACAGCATCTACGAAGTTTGAGAAACGCTTCCATCATGCTACCACTCTGTTTCTTGTGGAAATCCTTGACTAGATGTATCTAAGCCACAGTTAACCCCTAGTCTTATCCTGTTTGAAAATCCAAGAAGATTCTAGGACCTGTCTCATCTGAGAAATGTAAATGGCATTGTAATTATAAAGTTGACTCTCCTTCCCCCTCCTCTTCTCCCCTCCCCAGTCTCCTATTACTCTCTCCCCTCACCGCATAGGGAATAATAGGTTCAGGAAGGTCAGTTGGGGAAAGAATAGAGAGGGAAAGCCAGGAAAGAGGTACCATGATAGAGGGAGACATTATGAGGTTAACGAGAAACCTGGCACTAGGGATATTCCCAGGAGTCCACAAGGTTGAACCCAACTAAGAATCTAAACAACAGTGGAGAGGCTACTTTAACTACCCTTCCCGTATAATCAGATTGATGACTACCTTAATTGTCATCCTAGAGCCTTCCTCCCGTAACTGATGGAAGCAGAAGCAGAGATTCACAGCTAAGCACTGGGCTGAAAACCTGGAGTCCAGTTTTGGAGAGGGAGGAAAGATAATATGAGCAAAGGGGTCAAGACAATGTTAGGAAAACCCTCATAAACAGCTGATCTGAGCTAGTGGGACCTCACTCACTCCAGACTGACAGCTGGGGAATCAGTATAAGACAGAACTAGGACCCCTGAATGTGGGTGACAGTGGGGGGGGCGCTTGTGCAGTTTATGGGGCTGCTAGCAGAGGAACCAGTGTTCATCCCTAGTGTGTGAATTGGGTTTTTGGAGGGATACTTTGCTCAGCCTAGATACAGAGAGAGGACCTTGGTCCTGCCCCAAATAATGTGACAGACTTTGATGATTCCCAATGGGAGGTCTCATCCTCTCTGAGGAGTGGATGGGAGGTTGGGATGGGGAGATGGTGGGGGGAGTGGGAGGACAAGGGAGAAGTAACTGGGGATGGTATGTAAAATAAGATTAAGTTAAAAGTAGAAATAAAAGATACATAGAATAATAATGAAGAATATGGTCTCTTCCCACAGTGCACATTTTCTTTGAAGATATAATCATGCTTCAATACAAGATGAACTTTTGTCATGTGAAGAGTCAGCTTCAACTTTACCATTAGGACCCATCTGTGGATCCTATTGGATGCTATGTGGCCTTCGGGACTGGGCTGTACAAGTCTGTACAGATTTCTGATCCAGAAGGAGAAAACAACTGGTTGAATCTGAGGATGTGTTTCTTCTCACATCTTCTTCTCTAATCATTACAGTCTCCTCACCACATGCCCCGTAATCCATCTCTACATAGAGAAGCCACTGGGACGGGTTGGTGTGCTCCTTGATTGTAGTGATAGATGGTGTTGCCCAGAGTTCCTGGATATACAAGTATCCTCCTGGCACCTTAAATTATTCTGTCAAGCCTTTCTTCTCAACCAAATACACATAATCACAGGAAAATATAATCCTAATCTTGTACTTAAGTGGTTTTTGTTAAGTATGTGCTTTGTATTGCTTTTATTGCTAGTAAATAATAAATACTATTGAATATAAAGTTAATTGACTGTTTCCTTTCAGTCTGTGGTCTGCATGTTCCACCAAAACCATTTCCTTTCAAACAGGATTTGATTTTTTCTATTTTCCAAGTTTATTTTTTTATCTTTAAACACTTATTTTACATACCAATCCAAGTTGTCTCTCCCTCCTATTGTCCCATCGCTCCACCATGTCCCCATCCCACCCTCCATCCACTCCTCAGAGAGGGTGAGGCCTCCCATGGGGAATCATGAAAGCCTGTCACATTATTTGGGGCAGGACCAAGGCCTTCCCCCTGTATCTAGCCTGAACAAGATATCTCTCCAAAGGTATAGGCTCCAAAAACACACTAGGATAAACAGGGGTTCCTCTGCCAGCAGCCCCATAAACTGTACAACCCCCCCCCACTGTCACCCACATTCAGGGGTCCTAGTTCTGTCTTATACTGATTCCTCAGCTGTCAATCTGGAGTCAGTGAGGTCCCACTAGCTCAGGTCAGCTGTTTCTAAGGGTTATCCCAACATGGTCTTGACCCCTTTGCTCATATTATCTTTCCTCCCTCTCTAAAACTGGACTCCAGGTTTTCAGCCCAGTGCTTAGCTGTGAATCTCTGCTTCTGCTTCCATCAGTTATGGGAGGAAGGCTCTAGGATGACAATTAAGGTAGTCATCAATCTGATTATAGGGAAGGGCAGTTAATCACTCTCTCCACTATTGCTTAGATTCTTAGTTGGGTTCAACCTTGTGAATTCCTGGGAATTTCCCTAGTGCTAGGTTTCTTAACCCCATAATGACTCCCTCTATCAAGGTATCTCTTTCCTGCTCTCCCTCTATGCCCTTCCCCCAACTCAACTTTCCTGATCCCCTTTGTTCTCTTCCCCACTCCCCTTTTCCTCTTCCCACTCTCCTAGTACCCTCCCCCTTGCTCCTAAGTTACTCAGGAGATCTTGTCCCTTTCCCTTTCTGGGGGACTGCTGGGTCCTAGGGCAGGTAGGCCTGGGGAAGGGCTCGTCCAGCCTGTCTCTTCCTGGGTCTGAGCAATTAGAGAGTGTCAACGACCCAGACTCTGCTCCTAGTTACCAGAGAGGACCACACTGAGTTGGGAGACTTGTCGAAGCAGGATCTCTCTTTATTGCATTAGGCAGGTACTTATATAGGGTTGAGGAAGTGGGTAGGGACCTCAGGATGATATGAGGTGTCTGGGCCAATAATATTTCACCATGTTAGCAGTAGCTGAGCAGAGGCAGTTTCGCTGAGTCACTCCTATGTGGAAGTTATAGGCCAAAGACAGATCGACAAACGCTAGCCAGGCTCAGGAAGCTCCACTAGGCCTTGTGTCTGGGCCTTTTTAGGCTCAACAGGAGGCATTCATGTATAGCACTCTTAGAGTCCTCCTTGTTTCCTGGCTTCTCTGGTGTTGTGGACTGTATACTAGTTATACTTTGCTTTATGTCTAATATGTGCTTATGAGTAAGTACATACAGTATTTATCTTTCTGTGTCTGGTAACCTCAATCAGGATGGTTTCTTCTAGTTCCATCCATTTGCCTGTGAATTTCAAGATGTCATTGTTTTCTTATAGCTGAGTAGTGCTCAATTGTGATTTGTGCCACATTTCCTTTACCTATTCTTCAGTTGATGGGCATCTAGGTTGTCTCCAGGTTCTGGCTATAATGTATAATGCAGTGGTAAACTTAGTTGAACAAGTGTTCTTGTGGTATGATTGAGCATTCTTTATGGATATGCTCAAGAGTGGTAATGCTGAGTCTTGAGGTAGATTTATTCCCAGTCTTCTGAGAAAGCACTATATTGATTTCCAAAGTGACTGTACAAGTTTGCATTCCCACCAGCAATGGAGGAGTGTTCCCCTTACTCTACATCCTCTCCAGCATAAGCTTTTATAGGTGTTTCTGATCCTAGCCATTCTGAAAGGTGTAAGATAGTATCTCAAAGTTGTTTGATTTGCATTTCCCTGATAACTAAGGATGATTTTTTTGTTTCTTTGTTTTTGCAAACTTGTCAGAATTATTACTTACGACTAAAACTTTAGTTCAGTTTTAGATCCTATTTTAAGTATTCTCAGAACCCTCAGTTGTATTGTAGCACAAAAATATTATATAGCTATGTGTGTATGTGTGTGTGTAATATATATATATATATATAGTCTTATTGGTGTCAAGCAGGAGCACAGATTGATATTGTGCTAATTTTTTTTAATATTAGTTTGAAACAGGCTACAGAGAAGGGAACCCCAGTTGAGAAAATGCCTCCAGGACAATGGATTTGGGGCAAGCTTGTGGAGCATTTCCTTACTTAGTTATTGATGAGGCAGAATGGAAGATCACTGTTGGCAGGGTTTTCCCTGGGCTGCAGGTGGTGGCTTCTATAAAAAAGCAGGCTAGCCGGGCGTTGGTGGCGCACGCCTTTAATCCCAGCACTTGGGAGGCAGAAGCAGGCAGATTTCTGTGAGTTCGAGGCCAGCCTGGTCTACAGAGTGAGTTCCAGGACAGCCTCCAAAGCCACAGAGAAACCCTGTCTCAAAAAAAAAAAACCAAAAAAAAAAAAAGCAGGCTAAGCAAAACCCGAGATACAATATAGTAAGCAGGATTCCTTCATGGCCTCACAGTTCCTGCCCTTGCAAGTTCCTGTCCTGTCTTTCTTTGATGATGAATAATTATATGGAAATGCAAGCAAATAAACCCTTTCCTCCCAAATTGCTTTGGTCAAGGTGTTTCCTCACAGCAACAGTACTCTTCATAAGACAACTTAGTCCCAGGATAGGGGGTATAACCAGGATATGACTGTAACACAACTGATTGTGCTGTTTGGGGGAGAATGGTGAAAAGATTTAGGACTTTTGGGATAGAAAAGCCATTGGGTGTTGAGAGCCCTGTTCTATAGCTTGGAAGGTAAGAATGTTGAGATGGTAGAGGCCTGGGTTGTGACGTTTCAGAGGAAAGCAAAGACTCTATCAGGCCTTTTGTGTGAAGAATCTGTGTTGTCTGGTCAGCTGGAGCTGATGAATCAGCTATGATGAGCCAGAGACCAGAACCACTAACGTGAAATCCTTGTTTGTGGGGACAATGTTGCTGGATGGCTTGGGTTGAAAAATCAGCTGTGATCACTCTCTCCACTATTGCTTAGATTCTTAGTTGGGTTCAACCTTGTCTTCTGGGAAATGTTTCCTCAGGGCGAACTCACAGAAGCTGTGTCCCAGAAGACCTGAGGCTGCACTTGTGCTGATAGCTGAACTTGGTAGTGTAGGAGGCACTGGTTGTGCAGACATGCATGAAGAGGTCATGGAGAACAGCTCAGGCTTGGCAGTGTGAGGTCAAGAGAAGACTTTGGAGAAGCTTCTGCTACAGAGACTCTTGCTAAAACATGTTCACTGCTGTTTTGTTCATAATAGCCAGCTATTGGAAACAACCTAGATGTCCCTGAACACATGAATGGATTAAAAAGTGTGGTACATTTACACAATGAAATTTTACTCAGTCATTAAATAAATACAACCATTAAATTTCCATGGAAATGAATGTAACTAGAAAAAATTCATACTGAGTGAGGTAACCCAGACCCAGAAAGACAATATAGGATGTTTCCCTTTTATGTGGATATTAACTGTTATTAGTGGATATAAGTTGTTAATAATAAGAATCTGCACAACCACAGAGGTTACATATACAGTAAGGGAACATATAGAAATACTAGAAAAGGGAAATATAGATAGTTATAGATGAATGGGGGACTTGAATGAGAGCATCAAGAATGGAGAGGGCAGGGGGAGGGTGTGATGTTACATAGTGAGAGACAGCTAAAATTAAGGGCTATTTAAAATTTACTGTGGAAGCCTAATATAATAGAAGCTTCCTAAAGTACATACTTATATGAAGCTGATCTAAATGAAATCACCAAATAATAGGGAAGATGGCCCCAACTATTGTCACCAACTGAAGCTTCCTATACTGAGAATGGCGTACTCTTAATTGAATTGTTGGCCAATGGGGGCCATGGGAACACCCAAACGTCTCAGAATGGTGCCAAGAATATACATTGCCTTCTTTCTCCTGATGAGAGGCCAATATCTGTTTCTGTGAGGAGTTCCTAGAGGAAATCTAAATAATGGAAAGATGAGACTCTGCCATAGAGCCAGTTGGCACAACTCTGGAATGTGAGTTTTGTGCATGGTAATAGATTAGATATGGATCAATTTACATTCTTCTATGTCCTGATATACAGTCAGACCAGCACGATTTATTGAACCAGCTTTCTTTTTTCAGTTGTGTATTTCTGGATTCTTTATTTTTTTAATCTTTACGTTCCTTTATTGGAGCAAGATTCCTGACATATACAGTATGTATTTACTAAACAGAGTCCTTTGCAGATATTACCGACTATCGTCCCAACAGATTTCAGTTACACTTTGCCTATTATGGTATAGTTCCATTTATAAAGTTTTAGACATCAGAAAAATTTGACCAGGCTGTCCAAATATCATCTCTGAAAAAGTGGCATTTAATTTTAGCTGGATTTTGCATTAAAAAGCTTATGCATCAGGTAGCTTCCCAAAGCATTATTCTCTGGCATTGAACAGACAGGAGCTCTTCATCCACCCAGATGCAGTCACATCTGAGAGCCTCTGCTACATACCTGGGACTGAGCACTCCTGACTGCATACTTTGACAGCTTACTTTCTTGGCCAGTTCACAATGTCAATGTAGACATACCAGCAGCTGTCCTTTGTACAGATGGCATTAGAGTAACAGGTCTGTGACACAATATAAGCAGATACTGTCATAATATCCAGGCAACTAAAGGCCCATTTAAAAAATGACAAATTGAGATAAAAATCAAAGGTCCATGTCCATGTTAGCAAACTGTATCCAATCACTCTGTTTCAAACATTAAGACATGGTTCAAATCCCTTTAACTCAGTCTGCATAGCCCTGAGGTCATCCTGCAAAGTGCGTATCAAAAAAATACCAAGTTAGCGAGACAGATTTTGACATGATGTCATTATGCAGGTCAAACTTGGAAGGTCATATCGAGCATCTGCCCTGACAGAAAAGCATCCGGTCCTTTGTGTACACATTGACTTTATTGTAACAAAACAGCATATACACTTCAACATTTAAAAATGAGCATCTTTTTCCTTCCAGTGAAAATCTGCTTCAGGCCCAGCCTCCTGGTTTCTGTCTTGAGTTCCAGCCCTGTCTTCCTTTCATTTGGATTGGAACCTGTAAGAACCCCTATTTGCTTTTGGGCTGTGGTTTGTTATTCACCAAAAACCAAACTGGAACAAACATAAATGTGGGAAATGTAATTTTCCTCCTTTCTAGAGACTCAGTCCTTCTCACCCTGATATATCACTCTGGTACTTATTCTCCCTGGACCTGGTGAGACAGTCAGAGGACCCGAGAGAGATCTGGTACAATGTGTGACCTCAGGTTGAGAGCCATGGATGCCTTCACCCCGTTCTGCAAATAGGCTCAGGGCAAGGTCTGACTCCTCAGAGACACTCGGTGCACATGCACAGTTTAGGTAGTTGGTAGAGCCTGAAGCTGTCAAAGCGAAGAAAAAGAAAATTACTGAGTCCAGTTGGGCAGTGGTGGCACACAACTTTAATCCTAGCACTTGGGAAACAGAGGCAGGTGGATCTCTGAGTTCAAGGCCAGCCTGGTCTACCAAGCAAGTTCCAGGACAACCTGGAATATTACATAGAGAAACCCTGTCTCAAAAAGCCAAAAAAGAAAAAGAAAAAGAAAAAGTAAGGGAATACTGGGCCCAAAGACAGAGAGCAACAGAATGAGCATTTTCAAAAATGTATACATGTATGAAAATATCATAATTATGATGTATATAATTAATATATGCTACTAAAATATAAAATGAAAGTTTTCAACTGAAGAGATGGCTCAGCAGTTAAGAGCACTGACTGCTCTTCCAGAGGTCCTGAGTTCAATTCCCAGCAACCATGTGGTGGTTCACAACCATCTGTAATGAGATCTGGTGCCCTCTTCTGGCCTGCAGGTATACATGCAGGAGGAACACTGTATACATAATAAAAAATATCTTTTAGATGAAAAAGAAATGAGCTGGGTGGTGGTGGCACACGACTTTAATTCCAGCACTCTAAAGGCAGAGGCAGGTGGTGCTCTGAGTTCAAGACCAGCCTGGTCTACAGAGCTAGTTCCAGGACAGCCAGGGCTATTTAAAAAATGAAAAGGAGGTCTAAGAGTTGGCTCCATGGTTAACAGCACTTGTCATTCAGAAGACCCACATTTGGTTCCCAGCACCCACATGGTGGGTCACAACTTTCTGTCACTCCAATGCCTTCTGACCTCCTCAGCACCAGGCACACATGTGGTGCACACGCATGCATGCAAGCAAACACTCACAGGCATAAGAGAAAAGAACCCTTAGTTGTTAATTAAAAGGAGAAGACCCAATCAAGCTTCTCTCTGACACTGGTATGCAGTGTGACTTGGATTGTAGGGAACACTGGTTTCACCGTAAGGTGGGTCTGATCCACAGTGCTCAGTATTGGTAAAGGCCCCTTTTCCTCCTGTCCATTACTATCCTTCACCCCGATAGACACCAGTTGCAGGATGAAGAGGATCTGGGATTAGAGGTTTTTAACATGCTGGCCCTAAACATTACTGCATTTGTGTCCCTGGTGTTTCCAGAAATAGATTCCCCTTCTTCCCCCCAAAAAGCATTACATATAGTCAAGGCATAAATTGTGTCAGCTGGAAGAAGCCTTCCAGTAATGTCATGAGTAAGCAAAAGTCTAGTTAGAGAGATCTGAGGTAAAAGGGGATGGAAGGGGAGAATAGTGTCTATTATGTAGATGGGGACAGATAAGGGAAGTGGCTGGACAAGCCAACAAGACTATTCGGAAGCCTGTTCTTCTGACCCCTTCCCATGTGCATCCTATGGCATCCCATGGCATTCCTTAGACATGCCACGCTCTATCAACTTCAGTGTAGATGGTCATCTGCTGAGGTCTCCGATCCCAGTGGAATAAAGCGATCGATCAAAAGTTCACGTTCAGTCTCAGCTAGATAGCTCAAGGCTAGCTTGAAATGTATGAGACTGTCTCAAAAAAAATGTACTCCATGCATGTGGGATGGCCATAACTTTCTGTCCTAAACAGATGATTGGGAGAGTTGAAAAGAAGCAGTGAGAGCCAGTGAAGAAGACACAGAACACTGAGTCAATAACATGTCCTCATGCTCCTCCTTCCAGTCTCCACTGTGAAAGCCAGTCTGTCTCTGATCTGCCAGCCAGACCCAAAAAATGACACTGAGACTTCTTGCTAATTATAGACAGGGTTTCTCTGTGGCTTTGGAGGCTGTCCTGGAACTATCTCTTGTAGACCCGGCTGGTATCGAACTCACAGAGATCTGCCTGCCTCTGCCTCCCAAGTGCTGGGAGTATAAGTGTGTGCCACCACCTCTCAGCAATTGACCTGTTTTTAAACCTACATTCTACCAGGTGACTTTTTGCCTTTCTTTCATTCTGTACCTGTGACTCGTTCTGTATCGCTTGGTGTCTCCTCTGTGTGCCTAGATTTATCCCCAATTATTTCCTTTGCCCAGAAGTCCTGTCTATTCTCCCTGACTATCTATTGAATGTTTAGCTTTTTATTAAATCAGTCACAGTCACACATCTTTACACAGTACAATCAAATATCTCACAGCTAGTGTGAGTTCTTATGGTTAAGTCCATTAGTTAAGGGAGAAGGTAGAAAGACTGTGCCAGCAGCTAGACCAAGGTCAGTACTAACAGTAAGTCTAGTCATTGTCTGAATGGAAATGAGAAAGAAAATTTGTGCTGGATAGACTTGTTTCCAATAACCGTGACTGAGATTCTTGAAATGTTGCCTTCTCTGCTTTAACGTGTTCAATCAAGATATGAAGTTTTTGAGAACACCTTGAGAAATTTAATTCTTTCACTTCATGATTATTGTGAGAATGTGTGTGTGTGTTTGTGTATGCACACATGAGCGTGCTCAGTATATGCATATGTCCAGACACACACACACACACAAACTCCATGGACCGTGTATGGAGGTCAGAGCTCAGCTTTGTGGAGTCAGTTCTTCCTTTCCACCTTTATGGATGTTCTGGTGACTGAACTTGGGTTGTCCAGCTTGTACAGCAAGTGCTTTTACCTACTGAGACAAATTTCATGAGCCCCCTCTTGGGGATTTTAATAGAAAGAAAAGCTGCCAGCTAGAGCAGGAGAAACAGTGTAGAACACCATCAAGTAACTATTTGTGCTATAACTGAGTAACTATGACCACTGAATTTCTACACAGAGAGGAAATATGCTTCCTCCTGCATTTTATTTTATAAAAAGTGTGGAGCTGTCATATAATTTCAGGACTATAGATGTTGGAGCAGGAGGACCATGAGTCACAGGCTAGCCTGAGCTACACAGTAAGTTTCAAGCCAGCCTGGGCCACATAGTGAGACCCTATCTCACAAATCCAAACTGATTAACCAATGTGATTTTTAAATGTAGGTTACAGTAGCATCTTGTAATTTAAAAATCTAAGGATTCCATCATATATGCAATACCAACTGCAATTTCCACTAGCTCTAAATATCTTATTAATATAATAACAAAAGGTTTAACAAGCATAGAAAGGAGAAACAGAGGGGCCTGAGTAAAATATTTCTTTGCTTCTATGTGTCATGCTTCTAAATAAATGAATAACTATCATTTGCCAAGATCAAATTCGGCCAGTTCCAGTTCAACTACACATCTTTAAATCTCATTTCATGGATTTTTTTCTTCCTAGGAAGTGTCTGTTCAGTGTACTAGCCTTCTGCATAGATATGCCATAGATTTACCAAGGCAAAGCTATTGAAGTCACAACTTTACATGAATGAATAATACATTCTTTTAAAACACAGTTTTGAGAATACTTCTGGAGGAACTTGAAGACTCTGCTTCACTGCTAATTTCTTGGGGAAATAAATCTCTTGCCTTTTCTGTGTCCCTTTTTGCATTTGTTAAAAATGGAAATATCATGTGCCTTACTGACTACACAGCATTAATATTATATAAGTATGTTAAAAGGTTTTGACCTCTTCACATAAAGCAACACATATCACCATAATATTAGATATTTAAGTATTATCTACCATAATTAAAGCAGTATGGCATATGTTTATGAGGAGCTAAGAGTCAATATATCAAAATAACACAAAACAAAGAAAAGAAAACAAAAGAGCAGATGTAATGAAACACACCACTAATCCTTGACTGAGACATAGGGCAATCAGGAATTCAAGATCAGCCTGGGCTACACTATAGGATCTTATCTAAGAAATGGGGAAGAAGGCTTCTGGCCAAATGGCACAGTAGAAGCTGCCTCTGTGTGGCCTAGTGAAAAGTGTTAGTATTAGAAAAACTAACTCTAGCCAGGCAGTGGTGGTGCACGCCTTTAGTCCCAACACTCAGGAGGCAGAGGCAGGTGGATCTCTGTGAGTTCGAGACCAGCCTGGTCTACAAGTGCTAGTTCCAGGTGGCCTCAAAAGCCACAGAGAAACACTGTCTCCAAAACAAAACAAAACAAAACAAAAACAACAACAACAAAAAGAAAGAAAAGAAAAAAAGAAAAACTAACTCTAATCCCAAAAGAGAAAGAAAAGAAGTACTTCAGAAATTCACAGAAGTAGTGGCTAAACAGCTGGAGACAGATGATCAAGACATCAAGAAGAAAGTCAAGCTCTCAGCTCCTACCATGCAGCTCCCACATCAGTAAGAAACACAAGACTCATCAGAAGGTAGACCAGACAGTCCTAATAAAAAACCTGGAAGTGTTACTTTCAGGAAAAACCCTTTGTCCCCACAAGTGTAAATCCAGTTGCGGGTTATAATAAGTCAGAGACACCTCCAATAATATGGATCATCAGTGAAAAGGATTCTCAGTCACTCTATATAACTTACAGGGCAGTGACCAGGTGCCATCCTCAAGGAATTTATTGATTAAAGCTCACTTACATGAAGGCGTGAAGACAGAGAAGTCAGGACACTTAAACTGCCACAGCAGCCTGGGTGAGAAACAGCCTGGAAGACAGGCATACAGAGCAGGAAAGCTAGACATGGTCAAGCACAAATTGTGTGCTGCAGGAGGCTCAGCTCTAACAGTGAAGTCTATCTGGAAAGACAGATCTACCGTCAGTGGCCAGGAACTGACCTCAGCAACAGGATAACTCCAAAGAATAGGTCAGTGGTGGATTAAATGCTGCTACTGTGAAGGAGTCCAGGAATTCTGAGACTCTAGAAGAATACTTAACAGCCAAAGCTGGTCATTGCTTCAACAAGGTGATTAATGCCTGGTGGGTTTCAAAAGCACCAAGAGAGGTGCACTTGCTCAGATCTCAGTGCTATGGGCGCTTTCCTCATGTCATTGCATTTAGGAGACACCTCCCAAGTAGACTATTAGCCACCCTGAGGGTAGGAACTGGGGCAACTCTAAAGGGTGAGAGAATCTGCCCGACTCATAGCTGTAAAGCTAAGAGGATTCAGCAGAGAACCCTGGCATTCAAAGAAGGAAAATTATGAAGGGAAGGCAGTTCTGGTAGATATCCAATGCTTGTCGTATACAAGCTGAGACCCAGGAAGACCTAAGTAAACACATTCAGCCCACCCTCCCCAGCCACCAGAAAGAAAACAGTTCCACATTTTAGTTTCTCTGTTTTTCTCTCCCCGCCCCTGTATATTCCCTTTTGTCATCTTTTTGTCTTACTATAATTTTAGTATTATTTTTACTTTATTATTTATTGTAAACTTTCTTTTTCCCCCTTCATACATTTATCTCATGTTGTTCCTTCTTTGTTTCTGTGTTATTGGACAATGTCTTTCCTTTTCTTCTGATCCCCTGTTTTCCCTTACAGTTTTTAAGGGGAAGGGAATTTACTTTGACTAATAATTTTGAGGATACATTCAATTTGTGACAGACAAAACATGGAAACGAGAAATTTTGGTCATGCCACTGGGAGCATAAGGCTGCTTGCTAACATCGGGGCTGACCAGGAAGCACAGAAAAGAAAAAAAATCAACGCTCTCCTGGATTTCTCTTTATCCCATCTTACTCAGTCTGGACCCTCAGACATAAAGTGTTTCCATTCACATTCAGGATGTGTCATCACATCTCATTGTGAAAACCCTTACAGACATGTCCAGAAGGTCATCTACCAGAAGATTCAAAATCCATTTAAAATGATAGTGTAGATTAACTACCAGAGTCGACCCCTTGTCAAACATCAAGTATTGTATGAACCGAGGTGCCCTGCCTGAGTGCACAATGCTGCTGCCAGAAGACACACTGAAAAATCTCTGGGCTAAAGAAGTTAAGGACACTGGTTGAGGCTGGGTGGTGGTGGTGCACGCCTTTAATCCCAGTACTCAGGAGACAAAGGCAGGCAGATCTCTGTGAGTTCGAAGCCAGCCTAGTCTGCAAAGCTACACAGAGAAATCCCGTCTCCCATGAAACACACACACACACACACACACCCATCACCTGTAGGGTGGCTTACAGCCACCTGTAACCCCAGTTCAAGGGCATCCAGCACCCTCTTCTGACCTCCACAGGCACCAGACATACATGTGGTGCATAGATATACATGCAGTAAAACACTCATTCACATAAAGACAAAATGAAATCCTTAAAAGGACTCCTTTTTAAAAAAACTATTTCATTTAAATTTATTACATGTGCCTTGGTGTGAAGGTGTCAGATCTCCTGGAACTGGAGTTGCCGACAGTTGTGAGCTGCCTTGTGGGTGCTGGGAATTGGACCCGGGTTCTCTTGAAGAGAAGCCAATGAACTTAACCTCTGAGCCATCTCTTCACTATTTTATATATGCATGTCAAATACAAAAGTAGAAAGTCAACTTGGATAGAAGTCTAAAGGAAAAGGGAAGAGGGGAACAAGGGAGGTTGTATGGAATATATATGACATGAAAGCTGAATGGGGGGCTTTATTTGGATTTATATTGTGTGTGCAGACATATATGTTCCATGGCACATATGTGGAGACCAGAAGTCAACTTTCAGATTCAGTTTTTGCCTCCACCTTGTTAAAGGAGGGTGTCTTGTTTCTGATGCAGGGCAGCCAGCCTTTCTCCTGTCTCCACTTAGCCAAATCTCAGTCAAACTGCAGGGGTTTAAAGGTGCATGGCTCTGTTCACCAGTGTTGCAGAGACAGAACTCAGGACATCAGCCTGATAAACACTTTTATGTGCTGAGCCATTTCTCTAAGCCCAGAATGGCAGAGTATTGGAGAGACAGAAAGTGCATCAAGAGAAGAAAGGGAACAGAGGAAGGACAGTGGTGGAGAGATGTAAATAAGAACAAAGCATAATAATATGTATGAAAATAATCACAATGAAACACATTTTTGTATGTCAATCAAAAGAACAGATATAATAGCAAAAAGGTATCCAAAACCAAAAAATAGTAAAACCGGGAAATTATCTTCACTATCCATGCAATAAGATTAAGATTGGACGAATAAGACTTGCTGTTTGGCCGGGCGTTGGTGGCACATGCCTTTAATCCCAGCACTTGGGTGGCAGAGGCAGGCGGATCTCTGTGAGTTCGAGGCCAGCCTGGTCTACAAGAGCTAGTTCCAGGACAGCCTCCAAAGCCACAGAGAAACCCTGTCTCGAAAAACCAAAAAAAAAAAAAAAAAAAAAAAAGACTTGCTGTTTGATGGGCTCCAGAGCCCAGGCCACAGGCTGCCTAGTACACATGTCCTGTTCTGATCATAGATTAAGTATTATTGCTCTGCTTATAAGTGCCAACACCTTTCTTAAGTGAAGCCAAGAGAGTGCTAAGATTAGACATGAAATAAACCATTAGATCAGAGTTTTTGTTGTTTTGGACAGTTCTTAGGATTTTGTTTTGGTTTGGTTCGGTTTGGTTTTTGTTTTCTTGTTTGTTGGGGTTGTTTGGGTTTTTTGTTTGTTGTTTTTGAGGGACGATCTTTGTAAGCGTTTCGTCAGGATGGGTCAGGACAGGATGGAACAGGAGTGAGTGGGTCAGGTATTCTGGCACTCGGGAGTCACAGAATACCCAGTGTTACACAGCTCAGGTGGAAAGGTATCCTGGAGCTCGGGAGGCAAGGATACTGAGTGTTACACAGCTCAGGTAGAAAGGTATCCTGGAGCTCGGGAGCCAAGGACCACCACAGGTTGCAGTAAGCTTGGCAGCTTACAGCCTTGCCTCAGAGAAAGGCTTCTCCGGTGTGTCAGCTCCGCTCCGGCAGGACAGGGTCTTCCAGCTGGGGATGTTCGCCTAGTGTAGCAGTTTTGCTCCGCAGGAGGTTTCTCGGGCGAAGTTGCTACAGTTCAGCTCTGCTCCTGGAGAGCCGAGAGCGGAGAGCAGGGAGCCGGGCGGGAGCAGAGTGTAACAACTCCGCTCTGCCAAGGAAGGTTTCCCGGGCAAGTGTTACAGCGCTGCTCGCCCTGCCCTGCCCTGCCCTGCCCTGCCCTGCCCTGCCCTGCCCTGCCCTGCCCTGCCCTGCCCTGCGTCGCCTCTGCTCGCTCTGCTCTGCTCTGCTCTGCCCTGCCCTGCCCTGCCCTGCCCTGCCCTGCCCTGCCCTGCCCTGCCCTGCCCTGCCCTGCCCTGCGTCGCCTCTGCTCGCTCTGCTCTGCTCTGCCCAGGGTCGCCTTTGCTCTGTCGCAGCCGCAAAAGAAGATCTTCACCCGAAGCTCATCCAAAGGGGTTTATTGGAAGACAGCTGGACCAGCCAAGCTGAACATACACAGGGTTTATATAGGGGTTCCTGGGGTTGGGAAAGTTTTTCCAGGGTAGGGATTGGTCCGATTTCAGTGCTGAGCTCAGATTGGCTAGAGCTCTGCTCCGGGATTGGTTACTTTTTTACACAGGATTAGGGTCAGATTTGGCTCTGGTTTCAGGGCCAAAGTGTGTTTCTTTCTCTGGTCCTTTTTAGCCTTTTGGCTCCAATTTTAGGGCCAGGGTACATTTCTTTCACTGACTCTGATTCCAGGGACAAAGTGTGTTCCTTTGGCACTGGTTTTAGGGTCAGGGTACATTTCTTTGGTTCTGGTTGCAGGGCCAAAGTGTGTTTCTTTGGCTCTGCTCAGGGTGTGTTTCTTTGACTGGTCCCTTTTCCCTACAATCTTGCTAAGCATTCCAGGGGAGAATGTAGGGAATGTCCGTATTCTGTGACTCCCGAGTGCCAGAATACCTGACCCACTCCTGTTCCATCCTATCCCGACCCATCCCGAAACGCTTACAGATCTTGCTAAACATTCCAGCTTGACCTGCACTTCACCTTGTAGCAGCTCTTGCACTAGTTCTCAGTCGCTCCTGTTCCACTCCCCCAGTACTGAGACTACAGATGTTTACAAGGTTACATTGCTGATAGTGTTGACCTTCTGGAGATTGCTTAAAATACAAAAATTTGTCAGGAAACTGTCTCATGATATAATCACAAGATACAGGCAGGGTGATGGTAGTGTACATCTTTAATCCCAGCAGTCAGGAGGCAGAGGCAGGCGATTCTCTGTGAGCTCAAGGCCAGCCTGGTCTACAGAGTGAGTTCCAGGCTGCCTGGGGGGGGGGGCGGTATTCTTCCATTGGAACCCTTTCTACACTCAGGAGTTATCACCCACTTTTACTTAATATACATTCTTTCTGCTCAAAAAAAAAAAGGTGGAAAGGAGAAAAGGTGCATTAGTAAATATATTAGTATTCAGGCATCTGTACTGGTCTGTCCTTGGGGTTCTGACAGGATATGCCCTCAGCTGCAGCCACTAAGAGCACCACCTGTGCACATTCACTATGTTCCCTTTTAAAAGGGCCCTGCCCACCTCCCATTTTTCTCTCTTTCTCTCTCTCTGCTTCTCTGCCTCTCTGTCTCTCCTCTCTTTCTCTCCCCCACCCCTCTTCTCTTCTGCCTATCCTATTCCCAGTGATCTGTTTCCCCTCTCCCCTCCCCCCTTTTCCCATTTACTTTCCCCCAATAAGAAAACCTCTCCACCCAAGTTCTGTTGCATGGTGTATTTCAAGCACTACTTTTCTAAATTACAACAAAGTAGGCAAGAGAAAATTAGGAATAATGAGGAAAAAATAAAATTAGATTTTAGGCCATGCTATGGCTGTAACTAAAACAAACTTTTGAAATAGTGGCAATTCCACTATTTTATGTTGAAAGAGAGAAGTTCAGTCTTTGCCACATTGAACAAGTAGCTTCAGGACTATAAATCATTCATTGCTACAGTTTGATTCCAGAAACCAATCCCTAGTAGGTCACAGAATTGCAAAACCAAGATCCACAGTGTTACTTAACAGAAATTTTCTAGGTTGTAAAAGCACTAATTTTTAAAAAAATTTCTTCAGGTGGGTGTGCATAAAAGTAATATTAAGATAATTGACTTGTGGGGAGCTTTGATTTTGAGACAGCTTCACTGTGCAGTCCAGGTGGTCCTGAATGCAGTCCTCCTGCCTCAGCTTTCCTGGTACTGGAATTACAGATGTGTGCCACCATATCCAGCTAAAATTGTCTTCCAGATTCTAAGAGTCAGAATACCAGGAAGTCTGCTATAAGACTGCCTCTCCTAGAAATGGCTGCATAGCTGGAAGCACTAGGGAGGCAGAGGCCGGCAGATCTCCGTGAGTTCAATGCTAGCCTGGTCTACAGAGTGAGTTCCAGGACAGGCTTCAAAGCTACAGAGAAACCCTGTCTGAAGAACACAAGAAAGGAAGAAAGGCAGGAAGGAAGAAATGGCTGCATAAACAAGATCTGAACAATGACATATCAATAGACATTGCAGTGGTTTGAATGAGATGAACAATGACGTATCAATAGACACTGCAGTGGTTTGAATGAGATTGACCCCATAGGCTCACACATTTGCATGCTCAGCCCCCATTGATGAGCTGTGATGGAAGGAGTAGGAGGTGTGGCCTTGTTGGAGGATGTGTGTCACTACGGGTGGGCTTTGACATTTCAAAAGCCCATGTGAGGCCCAATCTCCCTTCTCCCTTCTCCCTCTCCCCTTCCCTCTTCTCCTCCCCCTCTCTACTTGCTGCCTGTAAATTAGGATGTAAAGCTCTCAGCTACTATTCCAACACCACACATGCTGCCATGACACTAAACTAACCCTGTGAAACTATAAGCAAGCCCCCAGTCACATGCTTTCCTTTTCTTTGTTTTTTTTTTTTTTTTTGACAAGAGTTGCCTTGGTCATGGTGTCTCTTCACAGCAATAGAACACTGACTAAGATAGACATACTCATGCCAAAGCAAGGAAATCTCACAGGTCCTACCCCTAGACAAACAACCACAGGCAACTAATATCTGCTAAGAAGGGAGAATTAGTCTATCCTAGGAGTGAGGCCTTGATTGGTTATCTGATTCAAAGTGGCCAGCCCTGAAACCATCCATATACACACAACAGAAACCATAGGCTGCGTTTACATAGTGTGCATCTATCTAAACATGTGTTGATGTGTGTGTGTGTGTAACAATAATAATAAAGAAAAAGAGGTTATCTGTTTGAGAGTGAGGTGGATGACATGGGAGGAGTTGTAGGGCAGGAACATGGGTAGGGCTGTAGAGAAGAAACGGAAGGGGAAAGTGATTTAACTTTTAAAAACAACAGTTTGAAAAATAAAACTTAAATAAAGAAAGTAACTTTTCCGTTACAACTCCCTAATAACACAGAGAGATGAAAAGGTCACTAATCAGACACGTGTTTGCTTTCATCGACTTTCATGAGCACCGAGTCTGGTCCAGGATGGAATTACTTTATGTAACTGACACTTTCCTTCTGAGAAGGAAAGAACACTTCTGATGTAAAAAAAAAATGCTTAGGCAATTTTCATATAAAGTTTAGAGTTAAGCATTGTTCTAGGAAAGTCAAGTTAGGAAATAGGGAATGTGAATTCAACCAGGAAGTTAGTTGGATAAACACAAATTCTATGCAGGCATAAAGTAGAAACCAACCTAGAACAGGCCGGGGAATGAAGAACTAGAAATTGAAGCCCATGATCTACAGAGCAAGTTCCAGGACAATCAGAGCTGTTACACAGCAAACCGTGTCTCAAAAAACCAAAAAAAAAAAAAAAAAAAAAAAAAAAAAAAAGGAAGAAAGAAATTGAAGCCCGTGAATGATGTGGGTGGCTGCTTTAAAAAGATTGGTTGTCACGTGTGTTATGAACGCCTGGGTTTGAGTACCGACACACACACACACACACACACACACACACAGACACACACACAGACACACACACAGGAGACACAAAGCAACAACAATAACAACACCAACTCAATTGGGCAAAACGGAAATAGGAATAACAGCTTGGTTTTGTTTTGTTTGAGGTTTGGGGGAGTTGTTTGTTTGTTTGTTCATTTGTTCATTTTTGAGACAGAGTTTCACTATGTAGACCTGGCTGGCCTCGAACTCATAGAGGTCTGCCTGCATCTGGAATTAAAGTTGTGTGGCAGCTTGTTTTCAAGAAGATAATGGACACTTGGCTTCCTGTAGAAAGAAAGGAGGAGCACACATAACTAGCTATTGACTTTTTATTTCCTAGTAAAAACTTTAGAAATAAAATAGAAACTTAAGAAAATTTAGAAATAATAGACTCTGATTTCGTTTTAAATGTAGATGTTCCTCAGCACTACAAATTACAAAGGTGAAAGTTTATTTTCAATGGTGTTAGAGAAGTAGTGTAGTACAGGACATGGACCAGACCCTGAACGATCCTGATAAAATGAAGAACCTCTGCTGTTTATAGGATTCCATGGCTGGCTCAGATTGCTAGGGCCCTGGGCCCTGACATGGAAGGTCACACGGCAGGATGCTGGGATCTCGTGGCCTGGGATGCAGATTACAACCTTGGAAGCACCTGGATCCCCTGTCAGGAGTCCAGACCTAGGAGACCTTAAGAGAGGTCTCTTAAGATAAGATGGCCAGCTGAACAGAAGTCTTGTATGTGTGTGATTTCACTTTTTGAAGCCTCAATTTGTGATTCATAATGGTTTAATCAGAGCAACTTCACAGGGCTGTGAAGAGTTAAATACCACCATGCTTGCATTCCATACTAGGCCTGGTAGGCAAAGCACACCCACTGTCTTGATCCCAGACCACCAGCATCGTGAAAACCCAGAGACACTAGCAGTCAATGGAATGTGGACTCTCCATCTTCAGCACCACTGGCCCAGCAGCTACAAGACCAACACCAGAATGCTCTACCCCGTTTGGCAGTCTTGCAGGCACCTGGTCCATCTACCAGACTTTCACCCACGTAGGAGCCTGGGTGAAGAATTCTGACAGGACTAGACGAGAGGCCATCAACAATCTCTCTGATCACCAAAGACTGTGAGACTTTAAGGGGCAGTACAGGAAACATTAGGCTACCAAGGAAGAACAAATACAGTTTGGTCAGCCACACCTGATCTTGGAGAGAGGCGTGGCATTTGACAGAGGGTGACAAGCAGGGAGTAGCTAGAGGCACATACAGATGTGGTAATGATAGGACAGTGAATTACCTCACTATCCAGGCCCACTTTTGGGCGTGACTAGATGCGTGTACAGAGGTTCTTATAAAATACTACAGCAGAGTTGCACTCTCTCTTTTTTCAGATTCCGGTTTCATAGCAAAAGCTACTTGACTCATCTAGGTTGCCCGTTTCCTCTTGTAAGTAATTTCTACTAAAAACAGTTACCTACACCCTCAACAAGTGTGCCATTTATCATTACAGCGACAAGTTTGATTTGTTTTGTTTTATCAACTTTACACAAGCCAAAGTCATCTGGAAAATGGAACTTCGACTGAGAAAATGCTTCCCTTAGATTGCCCTGTAGGCAAGTCTGTGTGGCTTTCTTGATTCCTGATTAATGTAGGTCCAAGGCCACTGTGGGCCTTAGTCATGTTGGCCTGGGTTGCACAAAAAAGGAGGGGCAGCTATTTCTCCATGGTCTCTGTGTCAACTCTTACCTCCAGGTTCTGCCTGAGTTCCCGCCCTAACATTCATTCATGGTGGAATATAAAACTGTGAGTTGAAATAAACCCTTCCCTCCCCAAATTTGTTTTGGTCATGACCTTTATCACAACAATAGAAAGCAAACTAGCAGCTGGGCATTGGTGGCACACCCCTTTAATCCCAGCATTGGGAGGCAGAGGCAGGCAGATCTCTGTGAGTTCGAGGCCAGCCTGGTCTACAGAGCGAGTTTCAGGACAGCCTCCAAAACAATACAGAGAAACCCTGTCTTGAAAAACCAAAAATAAAAAATAAAAAAAGAAGCAAACTAAGACATTGTCCATGGATGGGTTAGATATTCCCTGCCCTAAGAATAGGTGGGGTATCAAAGTGCCCAAAGAGACATTTTCACCTTTCTTTGAATCTTACCATGACCATTTCTAGAGATATTTGAATAAAGCTTTTGGAGCAGGATTTTAGGGAAAACCTCTTTAAAAAGAAGTACTGACCTTTTATGTATGCTTCAGTGTTTCTTGACATTCTTAGCTGTCTGGAATATGGACCCCCCATGACCAGAGCTACAGGAACACACAGACCCATAATGCAATTCAGATCATGCAAACCACACACCACGATGGTACAGCAGAAAGACAGACGGCTGTATTTATTTCTAATGACAGACAGTTCACCACAACAATCCTGGATGACAAAAAACAACAAGTTTCTGTTGCACGTGAGACAGAGATCTAGGTCTTTTTTTCTTGGTTTGTTTGATTTTTTAAAAGACTTATTTATTATGAATACAGTATTCTCTCTGCATGACTGCCTGCAGGCCAGAAGAGGGCACCAGACCTCACTATGGAGCCACCATGTGGTTGCTGGGAATTGAACTCAAGAACTCTGGAAGAGCAGCCAGTGCTCTTAACCTCTGAGCCATCTCTCCAGCCCTCAGACATCTAGGTGTTTTGTAAGGGACTACCATTCAAAAGTATCCTTACGCCGGGCGTTGTTGGCCCACGCCTTTAATCCCAGCACTCGGGAGGCAGAGGCAGGCGGATCTCTGTGAGTTCGAGACCAGCCTGGACTACCAAGTGAGTTCCAGGACAGTCTCCAAAGCCACAGAGAAACCCTGTCTCGAAAAACCAAAAAAAATAAAAATAAAAATAAAGTATCCTTACTATGCATCTAAGGCTAAAGATAAAGGGAAACCACACTAATAAGATAAAGAGACTTCAGTACAAACAAACCATAAAGGTAAGACTCAGGAAATCTTCATGAGGAAATGCAGAATCAACAGTGAAAAGGTCAAGAACAACGGTGTATGCTGAAACTATTCAGCAGTTCTAAAGCCAGATAGAAAAAAAATCCGATGCTGATGTTTCCTCCCATGTGGTGAGGGGCAGAGAGATGACTCAGGGGTTCAGAGCATTGGCTGCTCTCCCAGAGGACATGGGTTTAATTCTTAGCACCCACATGGTGGCTCATGACCATCTGTTACTCCAGTTCCAGGGGATCTGCCACACCCTCTTCTGGTCTCTGTAAGCACCAGGCGTGTATGTGGTGCATGTGCACACACATGCAGGCAGAATATGCATGCTATGTAGGCAGCCATGACTTGAACTTCAGATCCTTGATTTCAGGTTGCCCCACCAAGCCAGGTTATGTGGTGCGGGGGATCGAACCCAGAGCTTCATGCATGTTAGGCAAGCACTTAACTGCTGTACTATATCCTGTTTAGTTTAGCTTGAGATTTTTTTGTTGTTTGTTGTTCATTTGACACACATAGCTGAAGCCGTCAACTCACTACACACTCAAGACTGACCTTGAATTCCTGATATTCCTTCCTCTACCAACAGAGTGCTGGGAATTACAGCTATGTACTGCCATGGTTAGTATTTTGATTTGGTTTTTCAAGATAGGGTTTCTCTGTATAACAGGCCGAGCTGTCCTGAAACTCACTCTGTAGACCAGGCTGACTTTAAACTCATAGAGATCTGTCTGCCTCTGCCTTCCGAGTGCTAGGATTAAATGCATGTGCCATCAGCACCTGACTGTATTTTTTTAATATGACAAAAATTTGCCCGGTTTCAAGGTCTTTACTTATTGAGAACTAAGTTGAGATTTCTCAGTTGGGAATCTCAGTGGGCACCTGTCAAGCATCAATTTGGGGCCATCTTGGTAAAGTAAGCTGTTGCATTTCCTCTTGACCCTTTGATTTTAGATTGTGTAATAGTTAATTTTTAAAAAATATTTATTTATTCGGCATATAACATACAGTATTCTGCCTCCATGTATGACTTCAGGCCAGAAGAGGGCACCAGATTTCATTACAGGTGGTTGTGAGCCACCATGTGGTTGCTGGGATTGAACTCAGGACCTATGGAATAGTAGCCAGTGCTCTTAACCTCTGACCCATCTCTCCCGCACCGTGATAGTTAATTTAATTGTCAGCTTGACACAGCCTAGAATTATCTGGGAGGAGAGTTTCAATGAGAGATTGACCAGCTAGAGCAAGCGGGCCTATGGGTTGTAAAATAAAGTGGGGTGTGGTGGTGATGCACACCTTCAATCCCAGCACTTGGTAGGTAGAGGCAGGCAGATCTCTGAGCTTGAGGCCGATCTGGTCTACAGATCAAATTCCAGGACATCTAGGGTACATGGAGAAACAGTCTCAAAAAAGAGAGACAGAGACAGAGACAGAGACAGAGACAGAGAGGGTTGAGCACAAGCCAGACAGCAAGCAAACAGTGTTCTGCTTGAGTTTCTGCCCTGACTTCTACCAGTGATGGATTTTTACTGGGAAGCATGAGACAAATAAATTCTTTCTTTCCAAATCTCTTTAGGTTATGGTGTTCATTTCAGCAACAGAAAGCAAAATGGAACGCCGTCTAATGTACCAAGAACATGCCCATAGCTATGTAACCTTGATAAGCATGCAGGTCTTGACTGGAGTTCTGCTAGGTATTTGAGTGCAAGACAGAGTGACTTTGGATGTAATAGGAGAGGTTTCCATATCAACGTGGTGCACTGGAATGACAGTTCCACACCTGGAATGTGTATGCTTGTCCTGAAGCACTACTAAACCTTTGTAACAATCAGTCAGGCTCCTGGCTTCATTTGCCACATTCACATAAGGCCTATGTCCCAGTTATTACACTCTGGATGCTTTTACTATATCACATGCCTGGGCCTTACTATAGGCATCACATGACTTGTATCTCACTAAGTCCTCATGATTCTGTCCACTTTTGTGCATGGGGAGGATTTTTATGTCATATGCTATGGAGAACTGAACTGGCAACTGTGACCATCCTCAGAACACTTCCTGTTTTTCTTTTTGAGACAAGATTTCTCTGTGTAGCTTTGGAGATTGTCTCTCTGTAGACTAGGGTGGCCTCAAATTCACAGAGATCCACCTGCCTCTAGCTCCTGGGTGCTGGGATTAAAGGTGTGCACCACCACCACCCATCATATTGATGTATTATGCATAAATATAGTGATGTGGTGGTTTCTCATTATCAGCTCAATTCATTTGAGCAAAAGTTGTTGTGGCAATATAACTGAGAAAGCCAACTTAAGAGGAAGAAAGGTTTATTTGGGCTCATGGTTTCAGATGATCTGGTTCATGGTCACTTGGCTTAATTGTGCCGAAACTGAACAGTATCCACATAGTAGAGCATGTGGTAGAAGAAGCTACTCACCTCAAGACAGCCAGCAGGAAGCAGAGAGAGAGAGAGAGAGAGAGAGAGAGAGAGAGAGAGAGAGAGAGAGAGAGAGAGAGAGAGAGAGAGAGAGAGAAGATATATCTATCCTTCAAAGGTACACTGCCCATGACCTCCTTCCTACAGCTAGGTTCCTCCTCCTTAACGTCCATTCAACTGTAAGTGGGGTAACCCATTGGAGAGGTTAGTGCCCCCACCTCCCAACAGCACCAACAGCTGAGGCCAGAACCTCACCATCACATGACTGGGGAGAGACACCGCGTATTCAAACACTCATTATGTAACCCAAGCTAACCCTGAACTTCCAGTCCTCTCTTTGTTGTTGTTTGTTCATTTACACTTTGTTTTTGAGACAGGGTCTCTCTAAGTAACCAGGCTGTCCTGGAGCTTGCTGTGCAGACCATGCTGGGCTGTGATTCACCAAGATCCTCTGTCTCTGCCTCCTGAGTGCTAGTATTAGAGCTGTGTGCACCACGCCTGGTACGTGCACCCTCCTGTCTCAGCCTCCCAAGTGCATCACACTTGGCATTGATCTGCAGCCTCGATTAGCAGAGCCTGCATAGTTCCCTGTTTTATAACCTTTGGCACTTAGAAAGATGGTCATATTATGGGCCATACTGAGTAATGGGGCCAAAAGAATACCCAGATAAAATACATTCTATCTGAACTATTCAAACTGGCTTGGTAACCAGGGATCTTTTCCTCTTTTCTTTTCCCTTTCCTCTTTTTTTGGTTTTTTGAGAAAGGGTTTCTCTAGAACTCACTCAATAGACCAGGCTGGCCTCAAACTCACAAAGATCCACCTGCCTCTGCCTCCCAAGACTGGGATTAAAGGTGTGCCACCAGGATCACGCCACCTCTCATATTTTCATTAGAGAGGTGGTCTATATCCCTTTTACCCAATGCAAACAGATGGAAGCCAGCATCTTCGCCAGCCTGACACCTTCTCAGGAAACTGGCACCACCCTGACATTGCTAGAATGCTGAGACCTGTGAGTCCTCTGTGCTGTGGTGATTCTGTTTCTGTGTCAAACCGTTCATCAAGTAATACCAGGAGTAACAGATGAACTGTCACCAGCTCTAAGAATTATAGATGTCAGAGTCACCAATACAGTGATGGCTCACATGGAACATTGCTTTCCTCACATGAGCGAAACAAAGATTAGTTAACAGTGAGTATTGTCCCCTCGTGGCATGCAGGTCTTACCTCAGAGTGACAATCTACATGTATCTGGGGTCGTGGCCAAATGAGCTCAGTCCTCCTGACCACGGACAGATGCAGCAGTGGAACTGACCAAGTTCTAGAGAGTGCACATTCTTTTTATTATTATTATTCTCTCATACATTGCATCCCAACCACGGTTGTCCCTCCCTCCACTCGTCCCAGCCTCCCCGCTGCCCCGCAACACACACACACACCTCCCCTTTGCCCCAGACGCACTCCTCCTCTGTTTCCCTTCAGAAAAGAGCAGGCCTCCCAGAGATATCACCCGAACACAGCCTAAGAATCAGAGATACCCCCATTCCCACTGTTAGGAGTTCCACAAGAACATCAAGCTACACAACCATAACATGTAGACAGGGGACTTGGCACATACCCACACAGGCTCAGTGACTGCCTCTTACTTTATTCTGTGGACTGTGTTCTCCTGGCTGTTACAATCCTTCCTCCGCTCTTCCTGGGGGTTCCTGGGGCTCTGCCTGATGTTTGGCGGTGGTTCTCTGGAGGATGCACATTCTTGAAGCAGAATAAAGAAGTGCACATGAACCCTGGAGCAGGGAAAGTTACTGCCAAACACAGGGATATTCCCAGCATGGGCTGTGAGGACTGTGTGACTCTGTGCAAAAAAGAAAATGTTCTATGCTCAGCCAAAGCACACTCTTGCATACCCTGGGATGGAGGACGGACTACACATGACTTTCTCTGCCAACACCTGCTTCTCTTCTGTTTTAACAGGTGAAGTGCTCTTGCTCCAATCAAAGATTCACTTCTGTTCTGGGAAGTTGTTGAAGATTTGTCTCCTGAAATCTTAACACTTTCCTGCAACCTAAGGCCACACAATGCCCATGCCTAGTGTCACCCACGTATAAAAGCAGTCCTTCCACCTGACATTCCTCTCTACCTGCTAATCCATGCCTGCTTTCTCACCCTCACACGTCAACCCTCTTCAAATGAGCAACCATCACTGCTGCATTACAGAGGCTGTGGGATGCCACCAGTGGCCTTGATGCTACCAAATATGTTTGGTATACATATTTTCCTATGCTTTAACTGAAAGCTGTAATAACGCCATTTTTCTTTTATTACATAACCATCTTATACTATAGGTGCTATGTGTTTCCAAGGCTGGCTATTGTTTTGCTGTTGGTGGTGGTTTTGGTTTTTCGAGACAGAGTTTCTCTGTGGCTTTGGATCTGTGCTGGAACTAGCTCTTGTAGACCAGGTTTGTCTTGAACTCACAGAGATCCACCTGCCTCTGCCTCCTGAGTGCTGGGACTAAAGGCATGAGCCATCCCCCCCCCGGCTAAGGCTGGCTATTGTAAGATGTCTGCACACACTGTGGTACTAATCCCAGGGCACAGCTATTATATTAGCCCTTAGCCAGAGACCCTAATCAGCATTTGTCTACTAGCCTTTCTGTGATCCCAACTTGTCTCTTGGAGTTCAGTTTTACAATTCTGATGATCACTTAGACAAAGGTAACTAAATGTTACATAAAATTTCAAAAAAGGACCTGGGAAGCACTGGGTGTTTGTGGTGCATGTCCTTAGTTCCAGCACTCGGGAGGCAGAGGCAGGCAGATCTCTGTGAGTTCGATGCCAGCCTGGTCTACAGAGCTTGTTCCAGGACAACCTCCAAAGCAATACAGAGAAACCCTGTCTCCAAAACAAAAATGGAAGGAAGGAAGGAAGGAATTGGAAAGGTAGCTCAGCAGTTAAGAGCACTGGCTACCCTTCCAGAGGACCTGGATTCAGTTTCTAGTAGCCACATGGTAGCTCACAACCACCTGTAACTCCAGTCCCAGGAGAATCTGTCTCCCTCTTCTGGCCTCTGCTGGCACTGCACTCAAGGCACACAGACATAAAAGCAATCAAATGCCCATATGAGTCCAAATAAACGGTTTTTAAAATTTTAACAAAAGCAAAATTGTGTCATTCTCTTGTCCTTGATCTCCTATTCCCATGAGTCACTGGGGCCGCATTCTCTTCACCCCTAGGATCCATTCTGCCTCCTTTCTGCTCCCACAGTTCTCACATCCTACCATTTCCTCAGCATGCTTGACTGGCGTGATTATGAGTCTGGAGTCACAATCATTTGGAAATATTAGTTAACTCAGATGTCTGTGCATCTCTTTCCTCATTTTTAAAGCAGGGTACAATAGTTTGGATCTTAAGTGTCTTCGAACTCACAGAGATCTGCCTGCCTCTGCCTCCTGAGAGAAGGGATTAAAGGCATGCATCAGCACTGCCCAGCTTTGCTTATGCTTTGGGGGTGTAATCCACCATTTAGGAGAAAGAATGATGGCAAAAATGGCTGATGTTGTCGCAGTAGGAGCGTGAAGCAACTGGTCCATTGCCTCCACAGTCAGGAATGAACGCTGATGCTCAGCTCACTTCTCCAGTTTTTTTCTGCCTCCCCGCCCCCACCGGCCTCCGCCATGGGATGATGCCATCTGCATTCAGGGAGCTTTTCTTTCCTTGTTTAACTTCTCTGGCAACATCCTCACAAATACCCGCAAAGGCATGGCTCTTGAGTCATCCTCAGTCCTATCAAGTTGACCATAACACCAAGCAACCAGCATCTAAGAAACAAGCTACCAGGTCTTTAGGTCAGCAGAGGTGCACTCTTGAAGGAGACTATGGTGCTATGGTTTCTTTCTCTTCTCTTTCATTTCCTGGCCATGAGATGAGTTTGGTTTTGCTCTGTTATATATTTCCAACATAGCATCTGGCCTTGCCATAGGCCCAAAGCGATGGGCTAGAGTCTCCAAACCACGAACCAAAATAAGCTCCTTCATAACTGTAGTTTTGCTACTGTTATGAACTGTAATGTAAATATTTGTAGGGAAAGAGATTTGCCAAAGGGCTCAAGACCCACAGGATGAGAGTCACTGATCTAAAGTCTCTTGCTACTGTGATGGAAACTAACACATAAGCCTAAAAATACATACTAGAGCCTGGCAGTGGGGGTGCATACCTTTAATCTCAGCACTTGGGAGGCAGAGGAAGGCAGATCTCTGAGTTCCAGGCCAGCCTGATCTACAAGGCAAGTTCCAGGACAGCCAGAGCTGTTATACAGAGAAACTCCGTCCCAAAAAGCCAAAAAGTACAAAAAACAAAATAACACAATACTCAATTTTTTTGAGGATTACATTGATCTAATGATCATAAGAACCTAATACCAGAGCTGTAGAGATAGTTGGATAGGTCTAGCATCTGTTTTGCAAACCCGAGTTTGAGCCCCTGAACCACATACAAAAACTATGCTAGTCGTGGCACAGGCTCATAATTTCAGCTCTGGGAGGTGGAAACACAAGGATCCCTAGGACTCATATCTCAGGCAAACTAGACTAATTAGTGAGCTCAGGACAAATCAGAGACCCCTCTCAAAGGAAATGGATGTGTTCATGAGGATAACACCTAAGGCTTCCACATGCGTGTGCATACCTGAGCACATACATTTAAAAACACAGAACTAACACTGCAGGCTGGAAATGGAGCTCAGAGACAAGGCACTTAACTTGAAGCTAACACAAGATGGTATAACAAGTTCTTAACCATATGTGAATCTATTTCCTACCTTATTTGTATGGCTAACATTATTGTCCCTCAAAATCTCTTACACAAATGATTACATTAATTTTTACTTATCATTACTATTGCATGTGTGCAGGGGCATGCACAGTGTATATATATATATGGTGGTCAGAGGACAAGTTTGTTTGTTTTTAAGATTTAAGTCTTCTGCCTGCATGTATGCTGGTCCACCAGAAGAGGGCACCAGATCTCATCATAGATGTTTTTGAGGCACCAAGTGGTTGCTCGGAACTGAACTCAGGACCTTTGGAAAAACAGCCAGTGCTTTTAACCTCTGAGCCATCTCTCCAGCCCCCAGAGGATAAGTTTTGGAGTTTGTTCTCACCTTCCATGTCTGCATGGATTTCATGGATGGAACTGCAACCACTGGGCTTTCATGGCAAGGTTTTTATTCACTAAGCCATCCCACCAGCCCTGGTTGCACCAATTCTTAAATTCTGTTTGTTCAGCGTTGACTGGAAACGACTTACTAAACCACCCCTTTGGGAAGGTCAAGGACTTCAGTGTTTTCTGTTTACATTCATCTTTCATTTTGATTTATGTATGTGCCATGCGTGTGCCGTTGCCCTCAAAGACCACAAGACAATGTGTGATCCACTGGAGCTAGAATCCTGAAATGGACGCTAGGAACGGAATTTGCGTAGCAGCTGTTGGAAGCAATGTGCCCTTTCTCCAGTCTGGCGTTAAGAGTTTCCATATCAGGCTTGAAGCACATTGCACACCAGAACTTAATGAGTATTTATTGAAATAATGATCACAACACAGATCTTATCTGAAAGTTCACTACAGAAAACGAGCTTTGCAGCATAATGAACTCTTCAAGGACACTTAATTCCAACACTTAACCATGATTTGGTTATTGTGAAACCACTGCAAATACTTGGTAGCAAATTGCTTGACCATATTAAGTGTGAGGACAATGCTTCCCTCAGTTCACCTTTTTGGACTTTCTTCTGTTTTTAAATTTATTTAATTAATTAATTCGTTTGTCTATTTTTGAGGCAGGGCTTCTCTGTGTATCCCTGGCTGTCCTGGAACTCACTCCTTAGACCAGGCTGGCCTTGAACTCACAGAGAACCTCCTGAGTAGTGGGATGAAAGATATGCACCACCACTGCCTGGATGAATTTTAATATTATTGTTGTGTTCTGTTGTCAATAGTGAAAAATTAGAAGTTCATTAAATAAACTGATATGTCCAACTGAATACTGAATATCATGCTGCCTATAAAAATGTCATCTCTATATAGTGATATGGAAAGATATTCTATTCGTGAAAAGGAAAAATTAGCTGCACCATAGCATATATACATTGCACACGTACATGAAATTTAAACTTATATTTGTATAAGCATTGATATTTCAAACAATTGCGAACAGTGCTTACCACTTGAGAGTAGTACTAGGGAGAAGAACACCAGATATGAGAGGACATTTACTTGTCTACATCCTATGTACAGAAGGGTTTTTAAGAGCAAAGTGAGGGACGGACGGTGGTGGAGCTCACCTTTAATCCCAGCACTCAGGAGGCACAGGCAGGCAGATCTCTCTGAGTTCCAGGCCAGCCTTGTCTACACAGCAAGTTCCAAGGCAGGCTCCAAAGCTACAGAGAAACCCTGTCTTGAAAAACCAAAAGCAATGTGGGGAATATGTAAGTTTACATTGTACATTAGCCAGTATTGTGGAAAAACATAAAATAAAGCTAGTAACTATGTTGTCACCAGGAGAAATTTCATCTTTACTATTATCTTTTACTGGAGTTCAGTCACTCAAGTTTTCTGAGACCACCACACATATTCATTCACGCATTTGACAATTCCTTTTTTTTTTAAGATTTTATTTATTTATTATGAATACATCATCCTGCCTCTATGTATGTCTGCAAGCCAAGAGAGGGCACCGGATCTCATCACAGATGGTTGTGAGCCACCATGTGGTTGCTGGGAATTGAACTCAGGACCTCTGGAAGAGCAGTCAGTGCTCTTAACCTCTGAGCCATCTCTCCAGCCCCCGCATTTGACAATTCCTGACCCCCTCCTTCACCACAGGCTCTGCTCTAAGCCAAATAGAGCAATGCACAAAACCAGAAGAGCTCCTCACACACTGTAACGGAAACTGATGGCAAACATCAGTGAAAAATGCTACAAATAGACTCGAGTTTCCAAATGCTGAAAAATTCAAATGGAGCATGTGCATCCATACACTCATACATGACAACTACCGAAGCATTAATTTTGAATATCAGTTAACTTTGCCGTTAGAATTATTCTTTCTAAAGATTTATTTACTATGTATACAGTGTTCTGCCCGCATAAGGACACCGGATCTCATCATGGATGGTTGTGAGCTATCATGTGCTTGCTGGGAATTGAACTCAGGGCCTATGGAAGAACAGCCAGTGCTCTTAACGGCTGAGCCGTCTCTCCAGCCCCATACTGTTCCTTTTCCTTTAACATTTATTATTATTTAGTGGAAAGAAACCTTAAAATAGCGAAGGATAGCTGTGTGACCTAAGGCCAGCTGGCGGCTTTTGACCTGCTTCCTCCTTTCTGTGAGATGGAGGGTTTAACTTCCCAGGATGGTCACGGAATAACTGTCACTAGTGCCACTCGGGACGGACCGGCGGACTGGACACAGCTGGGTGCCTGAAAGGCGCTGGGCGGCGTGAACGCGACAGCGTGGCCTTCTGCCGACACGCGGTCCCTGCAGGGGGCACGAAGGATGAACGCAGGGCTTTCCGGTCTCCACCGGCGTAGTTCTGTCCGCCGACGTCCATTCAGCTGCGCCGCTGAGGGCCGAGCGCAGCGCCGGCCACCGGGCCAGCCAGGCTCCTCCACCGGCCGCGCTTAAAGGCCGCTCCCCGCCACCGAGCGCCCCAGCCGACTGAGCTCCAAGCAGGCGGTGACTTCGCCTGCAAGTGCGGCTGTTCGTTTGAATTCTGGCGCCACTCCCACGCCACGTAGAGCCGCGCGGCCGGACATCCTCGGAAGAGACGGGTGGCAGCGTGCCGACGGGGACGCGCGCAGGGATGGACGAGCACGCGGCGAGCTGGTGCGGGGGCGCGCACCACGCCCCATGATGGCCCGGAAGAAAAGAGGCACGGCGCGCGCTCCCACGCGTGGCCTCAGGAAAAGACCACGCCCCCACATGGCTTCTCATCCAATAGGGACGAGAGGGAGGGGCAGCCTCGGTCTCGCTCCAGGGAGGCTATAAAGGGAGCTGCAGGCGGCGCTGCTCGTTCTTTTACTTCGGGAACCTGAGCCATTACGTTTCTCGGTAAGTTACTGGGCCGTGTGGGGGTGGGGGATGACCAAGCGAAATAATGTGGCGCTGGGTAAACTGGGAGGCTTCTGGTTGTGAGACAGCACAGGAGGTTTGAGGTTAGAGCAAGGTTGAAAATTTATTTGGGGGAAATGCGTATCTTTATATGGGAGATGGCAGAATTGACTCGTAGGCCCAAGGACATTGGAGCTTGGCGGCCTAGCTGATGGCCTCCGGGGCCTAGTTCCTTAACCCCAACGTGGGTGAGTTCTGATCCTAAAGGACAAGCAAGCAGAGGAAGCTTTTATGAGTTTCGCACTGTTTAGAAGGTGCTGGCGACTGATTACGCATTACTCCTTTCACAGGAACAATGACGACATCATTTTCTGGGTCATCGGAGCAGTTGCGAAGAGATGCCCAGGTGAGGGTGATGCAGCTTTGTTTTCTAATTGAACTAGCAGGTGGTGCTGGGTGCTAAGTTTTTGTTTCTTTTTATTAGATAGAGGGGAGACGTCTAGACCATCCGAGGGAATTCGTCAAAGGCAGTAACGTGCTTAAGACCTGACTTTTAAAGGTGTGTATTGTAACTTACGAGCGTGCAAACCAACTCTACGTTGGAAAATAATAACTGTAGAAACAGTGAGGTTAACCAACCGCTCCATTTATGGACATGTTAATGCGCGGATTATCGTAGGCCTGCCTCTTATTTGGAGAGGCTACAGAGTTGATTAAACCATTGTAAGGCATATTTAATCTAAGCAATCATGAATTACCTCAAAGACAGAGATGTGAGTGGGAGTATTCTCAGTTATAAGGGGTGCTTTGTGTAAATATGTAACATGTCATCATAATTTTTTTTGTCACTAGTGAATGCCAGTGCGTGACGATCCCAGCTCCCTGTACAGTTCCTAGAGCTCCTGGGAGTGCATGTGAGTGGAGCTCTTTGTCATTCTTGTACGTTCTGTCTTTGGTCTGGTCTATGATGATCCTATCCCGAACCTGAATTCCTGTTGAAACACTAAAGTTACGGATCTGGCTTCTGAGATGGACCATTATAAAGGCGTTATTGTGTTTTGTTTTAGTATTGCTAGTGTTGTAATTCCTGTGTTTCTTTTCCTAGGGCCAGTGACACAATGCTTTACTGGTGTGTGAGAATTGGATGTAGTGAACATCCAGAAAAGGCAGACAAAAGAAGAAAATGCAGTGCTGGCTAGGTGTTGGAGATGGGTCTTTACATAGCTCTGGCTGTCCTCAAACACATCCATCTTGGCTCTCGAGTGCTGGGGATTGTGTGTCAACCAGGCCGGCTATTATGAATAGAGCATGAGATACAGAAAGTTGTTTGAATTGAATCCAATAAATGGAAGCACTCAGTCTCTTAATCCTATTGGGTTTAAAATATAGATTGGATTAAGGCTGGGTTTGGAGTGAACCTTTAGGACTATGGCAATGTTTAAGGGATGTATGCTAATGGTTGTCCTGTCCGCACATGCTCGACAAAACGTAATTTGATCCCAAGGCAGTGCCATCTCTGTTCATTTTCTTCCCTGGTCTAAATGGTAATTCCCATCCTGAAAATGGTGGGTGACATTTTGTGGCAGTGGAGTTCCATTATAATCCACATTTCCTTGTCCAGCAGTGCTCACTGTAAATGCTGAAATAAAGGTTCAGTTGCAACAACTATTTCTTTAGTTTTTTGTTTCTTGGTGGGTCATCAGAAACTAACTGCCCCTTAATACTAATTACATAGTAATTAAGTCTTCAAGGTTGATGAGCTGTCATCACCAGATAATGAGCACATCAGGATTCCCTGAGAGAATAGCATATTATACATTTGTCCACTTAAGTCTTTGAAGTATGTCCTCTGTTCCTGCAGTCTTGTGGACCGGGCTTAAACTCAGATTCATCTGCTTCTCTAGTGTTAGCAGTGTGACCGTTTGCCCTAAGTGCCAAGGGTTGAAAATAGCTTCTGGGATTCTGTGTTTTAAGCATAGGCAAAGTTGGCTCACTGAGATCCCCCTGCTTTGCAAGTGCTGGGATTGAGGGCATACAGCACATATTTGAGACAAGCATTCTAGTCAGCTAGGCTTGTTCTTTGAGGGGTCTAATCTAAAATATCTTCTCAGGGGCTGGAGAGATGGCTCAGGTTAAGGGCACCAAGTGAGTTCCTGAGTTGAATTCCCAGGAATCATCACATGGATGGCTCACAACCATCTATGGTCTGATGCCATGCAGACAAAATACCTAATCAGGCCAGTGTCCTAACAGTGTTAACACCAAAACTAGCTCAAGGTATTGATGCGTAAGTAGGTTTAAGTCAGCTGTTTGTTTTTTGGTCTTTTGAGGTTTTGGGTTTTATTGCCCGTTTTTGTTTTTTTTTTTTTTTTACATCTTTCACTAGATACTCTGCCATTTTAAAAATACAATATTAAAATATTTTATCATTCCAATCCCAGTTCCCATTCCCTCCCCACCTTCCATCTAACAGATCCTGGCTGTTATGGAATCAGGCTATCTAACTCAGGAATCCATCTGCCTCTGGGACTAAAGGCATGGTTCACCTTGCCTGGATGTTGTAATGCTGGGAACTGAGCTCAGTGACACACATGGTGACTGTTACAAACTTTGTTCCCTAGTACTGCTTTGCTGTTATAGGCTACCTGTTGTTTCTCCCTTTTTTGATATTTTAATTTTCCTGTTGATTCACTTGATATTCATAGGCTATTCAAGACTAAGTTACTGAATTTCCATGTAAAGTACAAAAGGAATTCATCTCAGGAAGATCACTTGAACCCAGTTTGGACAACAGTGGGACCCCCAAAAATGTCTTTTAGGATTAGTCATGGATAACTAAAATGGAGCAATATTTGAATTTTTGTTGGTTCACTAGTTCTTGGCTTTCTGCTTGAATCTTCCTCTTAGTAGGTTTTATTAATTGTCATTATCTTTTGAGGTCTTAAAATAATGAAATGTTTCATTAATTGATAGATCTCAAGTCCAGAACAGGGTCATACTAACTGTACCGTAAATTTT